>NW_007729477.1:228818-238217 GCF_000696425.1 Galeopterus variegatus
AACAATAAAACCTCTTAACAAATACCTTGCCATAAACATCATTCTCTTTATTTTGTTATGGAAAATTTTAAACACACATAAAGAAAGAGAGAAAAATATAATAAACTTTCAAGAATCCAACACCCAGCTTCAATAATTATCAAAATTATTTCATCTATCTCACAACTTTTTGTCTTAAATATTTTAAAGGAAATCCTACATATCATATCCTTTCACCAATAAATACTTCAGCATAAGTCTCTAATTCAAAAAACATATTTATATTTTACATAATGGCCATGACTTTATCACTCATAGCACAATTTACAGCTTTAAAATCATTTAATAGCCGTCAATCTTCAGACTTTCGTAATTCATCTCAAAGACGTCTTCTTTAGTTGGCAAAAAACATATTTATATTTTACATAATGGCCATGACTTTATCACTCATAGCACAATTTACAACTTTAAAATCATTTAATAGCCGTCAATCTTCAGACTTTCGTAATTCATCTCAAAGACGTCTTCTTTAGTTGCTTTGTCCAAATCGAAACCCAAACTTGGTATAGTTATAGCATTTGGTCGTTATGGTTCTTATACCTTTTTTTTTTTTTAAATTTAATAACTGTTCCCTTCCCCACCCCAACCTCATACCTTTTTTGCTCATGTCATTGTTTTTAAGGGAAATTGCGTCGATCGTCCTGTGGAATGTCCACATTCTGGATTTGACTGGTTGTTTCGCTGCGGTGTTCTCTGCTTCTTTTTCCCTGCCGGCATCATTCCCAGTCCCGGAACAGGAGTAGCATTCCCTGTAAAGTCAGGACAGCCTCTGTCATTGCTTCTGTTGACATCAGACTGGAAGTCTGACCAGGGCAGTACTAAAAAGAAAGGTATAAGGTCTAGGAAGGGACGAACAACAGGCCTTTGTGCTCAGACAATAGGCAGAAATTTCAAGTGAATGTACAGAACCAATAAGAAAGTTCATCAGGATTGCTGGGTGTAAGTGCAATAGGAAAAAAAAAAGTCAAAAGAGTTCTTATAGCCAGAAATGAAGAATTAGAAACTGTAATTAAAATAAAGATACTGTATACAAAAGCAACAAAAACTGTAAGGTACTTGGACTGAATCTAGCAGAAGACGTGTAAATTTTTTACAAAGGAAAGTATAAAACTTTATCACGGGCACATTAGACTTAGTAAGTGGAGAAATATGTTTGTGGTGGCTTTGTAATATGTAAATCTGAAGTAGACTAAACCGTGGTCCCACAGATCCCTTCTCTGCATTTTTATGGTTAGTGGGAGCCCCAGGAGAGACCCTGGCTCCAGACTTGGAGAGTGGAAGTGAAGCAGCAGCCATACTGTTTTCCTGCTTTGAAGGTCAGGCCAAGGTCGGGCCCCAGTCACCAGGTGCTTCTGTAGCTCAGCATGTTGTCGCAGCCTATCTCCTGGCTCAGCACCTAGCATGCCCCTGCTTCTGCAGATCTTCCTTACCTTTTCTCATTCCTGGGCCAGGTGTGTGTTCAGCTCCTCAAAAAGGGCTGCCATCTCTCCTGGAGGACACCGTGCCATCACAGCGGAAGGCCTCGAGAACAGATGTGGGTCCATTGCATTTTGTGGGTTCCACCTCATGATTCTGGCTTCCAGCTTGTCTGTAGTCTCCCCCACTTAACATCCACCTTTCTTTCCTTACTGCCTGGCTTCCAGAGTTTAACTTCCAGCATCGGATGTGTAGTCACAGCCTTGAAGGGAATGTTTAACGAGCTCCCACAATTGTGTACAAAATATTATATATGTATTTATATTTATACCCTTCCTAGTGGTTCTGTGTCCTCTACACCTGCACTTCAAGCTGATGAGATGAGGCATTGTGGGGGTGAGTGTACGTTGCGTAAGGGAGGGACAGGGATCATGGCGGACCAGGGACAGTCTACAGCAGCCAGTTTTCCAGATGCCCCAATGGCTCTGTCTCTGGGCACTTATACCCTTGTGTGGATCCTCCTCCACACTGAATGGGGCTAACCTGTGCAACCAATAGGATACTACAGAAATGACAGAGTGTGACACCAGATGCTAGGACGAAAAAGATATTGCTGTCTCTTGAATCCCTCGCTTTGGAAGAAGCCAGCTGCCCCAGAACACTCCAGTGGTTAAGTCCAGGTGGTGAGAAACTGGGGCCTCCTGCAAACAGCAGCATCAATGTGTTGGTCACGTGAGGGGGCCGTCTTCAGAGCAGACCCTCCAGCCCCAGCCGGGACTGCAGGTGCTGTAGGAACTTCCTACTCCCTAGCCCCAGCCAATGGAATAAGTACAACCATCATGTGTTCGGATCCCTGAACCAGTCAACTGCCCCCCAAAATGAAGATAAATAAACACATTAATTAATTAAATAACTACAACCTCACACGGAACCTCGAGCCAACCAGCTAAGCTGCTCCTGGACTTGTGATCCATAGAGACTGTGAGACAATACATGATTAGTTTCAAGACACTACGTTTTGGGTAATTTGTTATGCAGCAATAGATAACTGATACGGATGGGAATGCAAGTTCCAACACAAGTTGCTCTTTACAATGCTCATCTTTCTGTCCATTTCCCCAGCACCTGCCATCTTTGCCTTCTGCACCTTGCTGCACTTGGCCAGGGTCGAGACCCCACTGTCTCAGCTGGGCTCACGGGCAGGCTCCCTTGCTGTCAACTCTCACCATGGGACTCTGAGGTCCCCAGGAACAGAGACCTTCTTACCACTTTCCCTCCAGGAGTTCTGCAACAGGTTCCCTAGTGCTAGGCAAAGACCCTAGCACATGACAGGCATTTAGGAATTGCCAGTAGACGATTTTATACACAAATAATTGAGCACCCAGTGCTGGTTCAATTCATGATGACTATGTCAGGTGCCATGCTGAGTTTTGCAGATTCTAAATTCTAGACCAGTGGTTCTCAAAATGTGCTCCCCACACCAACAGCATCAGTATCACCAAATTCCTGAGCCCCACCCTGACCTAGTGAATCAAAAACTCTGGAGGCTGAGCCTAGCAATCTTAGTTTAACCATCTCTGCAGGTGACTCGAGCGCACATTAACATTTGAGAACCACCATTCTAGAGTTTTGGAAGACAGCTAATTAGGGTGAATGTGTTAATTCCCAGCAGGAAGAAGAAGAACCTTTTCTGAGGCCCAGACAGAATGTCAACTCTTTCCTGGGCTGGTGCCGCCCATTGTAATTCCCACAGGGGGTGGGCGTTCTCAGTCCCCCTCCTGGGGAGCTGGCCCAGCTGACGATGTGCTTGAGGCTCAAATCCGTTTTTTTCCCTTGTTTTACATCTATTAATTTATTTTTATTTTTCCAAATGGGACTTCATGTGCTTTATTAGATAACTATTTCTTCTTTCACTAAAAGGAAAATGACAGCTTTTATCACATACTAAATCTATACGTATATGTAGGTGTTCACTCCCTAGTCTGTTAAGTTTTTTGTTTATCTTTGAAGTAGGACTGTATTATTTAGCTGTTTTCAGAAATATCTTGTTTTCAGAATAATGTTAAAAATAATCCTTATGGGGCCGACCTGTGGCTCACTTGGGAGAGTGTGGTGCTGATAACACCAAGGCCACGGGTTCGGATCCCTATATAGGGATGGCCAGTTAGCTCACTTGGGAGAGCGTGGTGCGGACAACACCAAGTCAAGGGTTAAGATCCACTTACTGGTCATCTTTAAATGTGTCTTTCTGCACCTTGCTTCATGCTCATTCAAAGCATGTATACTGTCCCTATAGCTACTTAGCTGCAGGTGCATGTATCTGTGGAAATCGTTTTTGCAGGGTGTACAACCAGTTGTGTGAGTGAAGAAATGAAATGCTAGAAGGAGGAGGTGTGTTGCCAGTGATGTGGGGCCGCTGTGGACCTGAAGTGAGCCTGCTTATCCTCTTTTGTTCCTGAGAAGATGAGCAAGAACTCCTCCCAGCCCCTGCATTTCTCATCCATGCACAGAAATCATGGGCACCTACACGTGCCAGGCACTGCGCTGAGCTCTCCATGCTTCAGCTCTCCTTGTGCCACCACAGGAACTTTGCAAGGCAGTTACTTACATCATCTTCATTTCACAAATGGAAAGAACAAAGCTCAGGGAGTTACTTCAGTAACCCAACAGAGGTCACCCAGCCTGAGAGTGGCAGGAGAGGGATGTGAACCCAGGTAATCTATCAGATAGTTTCTCTCTCTTGACTGCATTCTTTTTCTATTACTGCTGTAACAAATAACCACAAACACAGTGACTTAAAACAACAGAGATTTATTATCTTACTGTTCTGGAAGGCAGAAGTCTAAAATGGGCCGGCAGGACTATGTTCCTTCCAGAAGCTTTAGGGGAAAATCCATTTCCTTGTCATTTCCAGCTTTCCAGGCTGCCTGCATTCTCAGGCCCATGGTCTTTCCCTCCATCTATAAAGCCATCACTCCAACCTCTGCTGCCATCACCACTCCCTTCTCTGACTCTGATCCTCCTGCCCCTCCTATAAGGACCCCTGTGATGACATTGGGAAAATCCAAGTTAATCTTCCCATCTCAAGATCCTTAACTTCATCAAATCTGCAAAGTCCCTTGTGCCATGTAAGGTAATGTATCCACGGATTGCAGGGATTTGGACATGGACATCTTTTGGGGGCCATTATTACGTCTCTAACATTTGGCTATTTCCATTTTGTAGAATAATAACAAAAAGCATTTTTGAACGCCTTCATACCCCTTCATTCTATTGGTTTCATTTCACCCAAAAAACCTGTTGATCAAGCTAAACTAGGCTTATTAGACCCCCCTGAAGTAAAGGAGAACATAATGGTCAACAGAAATTCAAATTAGGGAAATTAGGGAATGGTATTTATGGGGTTTTAGGGCCCTGGCTGTGTGATTTTAGAGAGTGTTTTGCAAAACAGGAAAACTTTTTGTGCACGTGTGTGTGTGCGTGTGTGTGTGTGTGTGTGCATGTGTGTGTGTGAGGCAGAGAGAGAGAGACAGAGAAACAGAGAGAGGGACAGAGACATAATAAGCTTTCTGACATAACAACGTGGAGATGGTGAGCCCAGGGTTTTGAAGTGAGAGCTGATGCCTGATCTTATCTTCCAGATCAGGTATTTCTTGGAGCAAACATCTAAGTGACTTTGGCCTGACTCCAGTATTGCTTAACGCAGGGATTGTGTTGGTTTTAGTCCTCACCGATTACGATAATAAACAGCTCTCATTTTGGGGAGCGCCTCCTACAGGTCAGGCAACTCGAACATTTTGGCAATTACAACCCTGAAGGGCGGGTATTTCAACTTAATCTCAGGATAGCATAGTAATTTTCCACTTGGATTTTGGCATCAAAAAGACCTGGATAAAAATCCTGGGCTGGCCGGTTAGCTCAGTTGGTTAGGGCGCCACCTTGTAACACCAAGGTCAAGGGTTCAGATCCCCATACCAGCTAGCTGCTTAAAAAAAAAAAAAAGAGAGAGAGACTGTTAGATTAGCTCAGTTGGTCAGAGCATGGTGTTATATAAAAATCCTGGCTTCACCTACTAGCCGGTAAATTCTCTGGGTGAGGCTCCATGTCTTCATCTGTAAATCAGGATACTGCTTCCTATCTCACAAGCGAAGGTGTACACACTGTGTGCTCATGTGACTAGGGGACCATGCTTCCCCCTGTCCACAGTAGACCTGGCTCATGCCTGCTCCCCATCCACCGTCATCAATAGTGCTCTTTTATCATTCTCGAAAGTGTCCTTCTTTAGATGATAAAGTATGTGGGCACAGTCCTTACACGGTGAAGTTATGGTTATAATTTTTACTCTATCGGTGAAAGGGTGTGGATCCGAGAGGTCAGAGGACTTGCTCAAGGCTGCACTGCTGAGGTGACAGAATTCTCCAAGGTAAAGCTGCACAGCAGGCCGAGAGCTGTTCCTCGTGCCTGGAGTGGTTCTGCCACCCCAGCACAGTGCCAAGCTTTGTAACCATATCTTTGTGCAATTTTTAAAATAAATCTGTCTTAGATCAGGAACCCCACGGGAGCCAAAACTTGGTTGGCCTTGTTCATGACCATATAGCAGTGCCTCCAACAGTGGGGAGCGGGCAGGATGTCTCCACAGCTGTCTGTGACTCTCATGGAAATGCTTAGCCTGCGCCTGGGACGTGTTCTAGAAAGGCAGTGACTGTACCCTTGGCTGCTTTTCCCTTCCTGAGACACAGCCCCAGAGCTCTCCCCTGGAGGCTCCATCGCCCCAGCCAGGAGTCACTCGGTGGTAACAGACTAGACCTGCTCCCACCACGCGACGTCATCACTGCCTGCCTGGAAATACTCAAGAATGGGTGAGTAACACCACGTTCATCATTGACACTGTCCTTGGTAACCATCCACCTTCCGCAGTCAGGCAGACACAGAAGTGGGA
Organism: Galeopterus variegatus; assembly: GCF_000696425.1. Taxonomy (NCBI): domain Eukaryota; kingdom Metazoa; phylum Chordata; class Mammalia; order Dermoptera; family Cynocephalidae; genus Galeopterus; species Galeopterus variegatus. Next base: position 235,213 of record NW_007729477.1, read on the forward strand.
GAAATTGTGCCCACGTAAACGTCCCCCCAGCAAACAGAGCTTTTTTCTTGTAATTACCATACTTTGGCCTGGGCCCTCACAAAGTTATCACCATCCAATCAGACAGGATTTCTTGGCCCTGATGAAATAGTGTCTCCTCTTACCAGTTTTTATAATGTTAAGGAGTCGTTCGCGTTAGTGTAGTGGTGAGAAAAAGAAAATATATGTATATATAAAGGTTGCAGAACTGCTCTTTGCCTTGGTCTTCTCTCCGAGGGTCTCCTACCCCCAGGAGGAGATTAATCCATATATGTTTGTGCAATTAAATGAAGGTAATACATCGTTCTGGTATTAAACTTTCAAACACTATATAGAAGACATTTTAGCAAGACTTAAAATTTGTGCAGACCCCATGACTCAGCAGTTTTATTTCCTGGAACCACATCTTCAGAAACACGCGACCAACAGCTGTGCAAGAAGATGCTCCTTTTATCTCGCTTTGCAAAAGCAGGAAAAACTGGAATAACCCAAGGGTCACTCTCTGACTTACACATCAGGGTATATGCATACAATGGAATGCCTCTCATGTGTTAAAAGCTGAAGATGGTATCAAGGACCTAGAGCTGGAGAACAAAGCAAGTGCTAACATTATGTATGCTGGCATAGAGATATTCATATAACCCCAAAACAAGGGCCTGGGGATGCAAAGTACTTACATCTGTCACCTCTTCCGTATTAAAAAAAAAAAAAAAGATTGTATTTAGATATTACTTAGGTCATTTTAGGAAACACACACAACACAGCATTAAAACAAAGAAAAGTTGAAAAAAAAAAGCAGTAGGTTTGCAGACCCATACAATTCCGTTGTAAGTAAATGCTGGTGTTAATAGCTCAAATGCTTCCTTGGTCAAGTTAGTTTTGCCAGAGCTTGGCATTGGGAAAAGTAAATTAAAATTTCACCCCCACCCCACCTCCCCCACAAAATCCTGAAAATTCATCGCCAACTCCCTTCTGAATCAGATAAAAGGACTAAGTAGATCAAGGTCTCTCAGCCTCAGTGCTACTGCATTCTCGGTCCTGGGCATTGTAGGATGCTTAGCAGCTCCTGATCTCTACTCACTGGATGCCTGGGGCCCTCCCTCCCAGTCGTGATGACCAAAAATGTCTCCAGGCCCAAATATCCCCTGGAGGACAAATTGTCCTCCAGCCCCCCGCTCTGATTGAGAACCACTAGACGAGGGTGACCTATGTCAGGGTTTCCTTGGGATCCTCTCTGTCCAGTCTCACGAACTTGGGAAATTACTAACATTCTGTGATAAAGCATGTGGTCATCCTGACTCTGGCCCTTTTCCCTAGAAAACATGTACCTATGCTTGTGACATCATAATCCTGATGCTTTGCACCGAAAATCCTTTGGATAATAATGGTATTAATATCAGGGCTGGCTGGTTAGCTCAGGTGGTTACAGCATGGTGTTATAACACCAAGGTCAAGAGTTTGGATCCTCATACTGGCCAGCCATCAAGACAATACAAAAAAATAGCAGTAATAACAAACACTTACTGTGAGCCTCCGTCAGACGTGTCTTTAGCTAATCTTTCCTGAAATCTGGGCACCAACATTCTTATTTCCACAGTCCACTTGTATTTCCAACTTCTCTTTAAGACCAAAGCAAATTAAGGAACTGAGAAAAGGGCAAAGCACTGTAAGGTATTTGAATGAACTTCTTCTGAGAGGAAACTGTCCAGTTCTCGATCTTTCCACTGTAACATGAATTTTTTTTTTTTTCCAGATCTAGGTATTGCTAGAGGGTGAGGTTTCCCCTGCAATTCTATTAATAACTGTGGAGTGACTGACATTCAGGGATGCAGTAGCAAACCTATGGGACAAGGCGCACACCCTCCCGAGCCTCGGTCCTGTAGTGGAGGGCAGTGCAGGTGTTGAGATGGGCCTCCAGGCAGTAAGTAAGAAAAGCGACAAATAAATGAAACCTGCAGATGGTGACAACTCAAATAGCTTGTTGAAAGATCCTGGCTCCAACACTCTGACCCTCTTACCTGCCTCATTCTTCCCCTTGGTCCTCAGCATCTTTTGACAGTATAGGTTTTGACTCCTGGATTTTGACTACTGGATTTATTAGGTCCTTTCAACGGAATGGAAGGGTTTTCAGTCTGTTTTGTTCCTCATTGTATCCCTAATGCCCAGAATAGTACTTGGCACATAGTTCATGCTCGGTAAATATTTGTGGAATGAATGAATGCAAAACAGACAGCTGCAACAGAGATAGACACTCACAGGTGGAGGGACCTTGATGGGCCTGGGTGGCCAGGGAAAGCCAATCTGACAAGGTGGCATGTGTGACCCAACACCCAGTTCCAGAAGGGAACAGTTAGTCAGGCCTTTTGGGTGTTTCTGCCACAGCAACATCAGAGCCTGAACACACCACAAACGGGGCCCCTGTTACAGCCGAGGCCCCCATTGTCCACACTCAACAGGGACTCAGCAGAGGCCGCCTCCCAGTTCTCCCTCCCCCACATGCCGAGAGATTGAGAATGTCAGTCCCCTGTCCTGGCACAGCAGAGCACGCAGGTGGAATGAAAGGAAGGAGGAGCTGTGACATTCAAATTGGCTGACACACTGTCTGGGATGTCCTCATCTCCAGCGAAAGGGGCAGGACCACCCAGAAGCTCCAGGAAATTGATGGCACCCCAGACTGGGCACAGCTGCCTTTGAAATGCCACCACCCAGCAGGCTCTTGTGCCCTAATCTGGTGCCAACCCTAACCCAGACCTTTGCCCTTGGGAGGGACGATTAGATGAGGAGTGGGAAATTGCACTCTTTAATCTGTTGTTTCAACTTTACCATAAACAGATATCCTTTTGTAATCATACTAATTATTCCAATTTTTCATCAAAAAATAAAACAATCTGGGGCCGGCCCGGTGGCGCACTGCTACAGTGCACCACTTGGAAGTGCGGCGGCGCTCCCGCCGAGGGTTCGGATCCCACATACAGACCGGTTCCCGC
>NW_007729478.1:0-420 GCF_000696425.1 Galeopterus variegatus
TCCTATCTCAATGCTTCCCCTTACCTGGAACATGGAGGTTCCAGGTCTGCAGGGATAATGCAGTCCTCAGCAAATCAGACTGGTCCCCTAGTGACTCTCTGTCTCCCACTTCACAAGAAACTTTTTGTGGTCACCCACTCCCTGTCGATGCAGCCCACAACGTTTCCACAAATGTCTCTTCACTTTCCTCTAATCTCACCTCAGTGGGGACTGTCAGCTTTATGCGGGGCCTGTGCACATTCTGCCTCACTAACCCCAAACGCTACCACTCACTTACCCCTCCTCACCCATGCCCTAAAACCAGAATATATTTCCTTTGTAAAACTACATTATCCTGCTGCCTGCCCCCCTAATGTGAATTCCTGCATATTCTTTTGGCTCATCCCTGACATCACCCTCCAGACAGATGGAGAGATGGAG
>NW_007729478.1:4660-7018 GCF_000696425.1 Galeopterus variegatus
AGTCAAGGGTTAAGATCCCCTTACCGGTCATCTTTTAAAAAAATAAAAATAAAATAAAAAATAAAAAAAAAATTAAAAAAAAAAAGATCTTTTTCCCGTTAACCTCAAGACATTATCATGTCTCTTCCTTACTGTCAGGAGACCTAGAGTTCCATCCTGGCTCTGTGCCGATAGTCATAAGCTGATCTTATCCTTAAAACTTTAAAACCCATGTCTTTATTTTGAAAACCAGAGCAACAGAGGGACCCAGTGTGATCTTTGCAAAAATGATAGAATCTTGAGATTAAAGATGATCTCGTTAAGTAGTTTTTTGTTTGTTTGTTTTTAGCATAACTCTTATTTAAACAAAAGTAAGAAGCAAAATAGCTTTGGTTGAAGGATGGTCAGTATTTGGTGCCTACCTGCTGGTCTCCCCACACCCTCCCTGCAGTCCTTCAGGGGAACTCTAGGGATCTACAGCACAACTTGAACCACTGACCTAGTTCAACCTTGTCACTTCATGGTTAGGTTAAAACTGAGACCCAGAGATATTAAGAGACTTTCTGAGATAACTGCAAATTAATAGCAGATTCAGGACCTCTTGTTCACTGTTGTATCCATAATCATAACAACAAACATTTATTGAATGATTTATTTAGGTTCTTAAATAAAAATCATAGGTGGCCATTGTATTGGACTGTTTCTGCACTAAGCCCCAACAGACCAGACTAAAAATCAAAATGGAGTCACCCCTGCTAAAGTTCCACCTCCCCAAAACCAAACTAAGTTGTTTCTTCCAAGAAATCAGGAGAGAGATAGCAGCCAATTTCCCAAACAGGCCAGTTTAAATCTTCAATAAGCATGATAATAAAGTCCCCTCTGCTTTAATCCTTACATAAAAGGGATAGCCTGAAGTAACCTGATGTTAAATAATCAGTTATTTTTCAATTGTTCTGTCTCCCTGTCCCCACCTTACAAGGAAAGTAACTTTTGAAATCACCACTCTGGGGCTGGCCAGATAACTTAGCTGGTTAGAGCATGGTATTATAACACCAAGGTTGAGGGTTCAGATTGCCACGCCGGCCAACTGCCAAAAAAAAGTAATAATAATAACCGATCTACTTTTTGTTCCTTGTTTCTGCTTTCTTTAGCCCTTTTTCTGTCGATACGGTCAATCTTTTTCACTCAGGTCATTGGAATACTTGCTTTATTTTGTGGAATGAAGTGTTACCTGATTCTAGAATAGCAATAAAGTCGATTGAGATCTTTAAACAAGATTTGTTTTAATTTTGTCCTTTGACAGGGATAAGCACTACTCTTAAGTGTTTCACTTGCATTACCTCATTTATTCCAATAACCCTAAAATCAACTTACTAGATAAAAAAGTGAGTATAACTTCCAATCAAGATGGTGAAATAGACAGTCCCCAGTGTCACCCTCTCCCACAATCAACCAATTTACAACTATTAAAAAACAACGACTGCCAAGCTGGGGCCACTAGAGCTCAGGGGAAGAGGAACCTATGGAGTTCATGAAGGCAAGAGAAGCCACGATGAGAGAAAGAAGGACTGCTCCAACCGTTTTGGGCCCCGACCACTTCAAGGCTGGCCCTCGTGAGCACATGGGCCAAGAGCTAGCAAAAGCCGCTGCTGTGCTGTTGATATGAAGTTGCTTGGAGGCTGGAGGGGAGAAGAGGGCCTTGTTGACCCCCAGGCCAGCTAGACCACTGACAGGGTTCCCACTGAACCCACAGAGGAGCAAGGGGCCACAGACAACTGAAAAAAGGAGCCACTCATTGGCTGGTGAGTCATCTCAAGGGACTGGCATGGCCCGCCCCATGAGAAGCGTTTGCAGCATGGGTGGTGGGGGAGATGGGCCCATGGGGGGAACACTGGGGCACAGCAAGGACAGTTGATCTGCCCCCCAGTCAGCACAGGACCACTCAATGGAGACTGGTCAGGAGGATAGAACCGCAGCAGATGCGGTTTGCTAAAATGACTCAGGCCTAGACCAGAGTTTCCACACAAACCAGGTGTACCTGATCTCACAAGACCCAAAGTACCTACAAAGACAATCATTAAAACCTGAGCTGCACAAAAAGCCTTCCCCAGGGAATCAGCAGCAAAGCAGCAATTTAGCTCAACCACAGAGCTCAAGTGCTGGTCCCCAAAGGAAATCCCCCCATTTTAGAAGTAAGCAAAGGTCAACAAATCAGTTCCAGTACAGAGTTAAGTGATGGGAAAAGCAAATAATCCCAAACAGAATTGAAAGAAAAAACAAAAACCCACAGATCTGAGACAAAGTTCTGATATTAACCAGTAAAGGTCTAACACCACCAAACAACACCTGTAAAATCTAGAGGGACAGGAAGTCCACCAG
>NW_007729478.1:7898-9280 GCF_000696425.1 Galeopterus variegatus
GAACAAACAAAAAAACCCCCACAGATCTGAGACAAAGTTCTGATATTAACCGGTAAAGGTCTAACACCACCAAACAACACCTGTAAAATCTAGAGGGACAGGAAGTCCACCAGGCTCCCAAGCCAAGGTAGGGGGAGGGCTGAGGACCTCAGCCATGCCACCCCAATGACATTCCCCCAGCGTCAACCACCAGGCTGCTGTCAGAAGTGCCCCAGGCTTCCGAGCCAGGGTTGTAGGGGGCCAAGGGCCTCAGCCACACAGCCCCCAGGTCCCCACTTCCACATCCAGCCCAGTGACAACCATCAGGCCACCACTGGAAGCACCTTGGGTTCCCAAGCTGGGGTGATGGGGACTGAGGGCCTCAGCCATATGCCTCCGACATCAGCATCTAGCCCAGTGATGACCACCAAGCCACTGCCAGAAACGCCCCTGGGTCCTGAGCTGGGGGTAGGGGGGCTGAGGGCCTCAGCCATGCCACCCCAACATCTGCATCTAACCCAACAATGACCACTGAGCCACAGCTGGAAGTACCCAGGGCTCCCATTCTGGAATAAAGGGGTGCCACGGGCCTTGACCACACCACCCCCTTCCTCCTGCTTCCACCCTGTCCCCCTCCCCCAAACTGCTCCACAAAACCACCTTACAATGTAAAAAAAATAATATAATAATAAAGAAATAAAATTTTTTTTAAAGTGAGAAGATAGGTAATTTGCCCAAAGTCACACAGTCACACAGGCTGTCTTTCTAGGCTTCAGTTGCTTCATCTGTAAGATGGAGCTGGACAAGATAATTTCTGAAGTGCAGGATAATGTGCATCTCTAAAATTCTATAGTCATAATTCCAAGGTGTGAGACTGTGTGAATTGTTCATTTAGAACCAATTACACTGCTGAGACTCTTAACTATTTAAGGCCTACAGAGGGACATTCAAGATGAGGTTGTTCTAATTCACCAGTCAGGTGAGTCTAATAACCTCCTCCCTGTGAGCAAGTACTACCATTGACCCAGTGTTTGTTGATGCAATAAACGAGGATTTATTGTAGGGAATCAGAATATGCTATCCCAAATATACCACTTTGGCATAAGAATTATTTTGAGCTGAAGACAATTGAGAAACAGCAGATGCAAAAGCAGCTCTCCCCCTATCTGGCTAAACACAGGACATTTCCATTTGTAAAGGAAAAAAATTTATTTCCATTTGTAAAGGTGTCTCTCTCTCTTGTCTAGGAAAAGAACAACTCTTAATCATTCTAGACTTTTTTTTTTGTCTTTTTTCCGTGTCCGGCAACGGATTGCAACCCTTAGTGTTGCCCCCGTACCAGACCGGGGACCGGCGTTGCTCCCGCGCCTCGCTCAGCCAGTGAGTGGGAACTGGCCTGTATG
>NW_007729478.1:10536-11299 GCF_000696425.1 Galeopterus variegatus
TTTAATCTTCCTTATTTTATTGTTTCCAATAACATTTAAACTCAAGGATAGTTCACTACTTCCCTTGGTTTGAAATTCCTACACATAGGGCTAGATTTCTTATCTCTCCGTGTATACTCACCAACCTAAAGAATGTGTTTTTCACTCAAAGAGTAAAATTATTGCAATTTTTTTTTTTTTTTTTTTTTGGTGGCTGGCCAGTACAAGGATCCAAACCCTTGACCTTGGTGTTACAAGGCAGTGCTCTAACCAACTGAACTAATCAGCCAGCCCCAAATTACTGCAATTTAAAAAATTGACATTATAATTCTGTTCTTCCTCTTTTTCTTCCCTTCCAGTCTCATCCCCTCTCCCACCTACAGTTTATCCTTTGCTCCAGTAATACCCAATTTCTTATTTTATTCCAATACACCAAAACACTGTCGCATCCCTATAACTTGGCACATACTGCCCCCTCTAACAGGAACACTCTCCCTTCTTCATATTCCCCACCCTATAGGCCCGACTGACTCCTATTCACCCTCTAATACTCAGCTCAAGTATCACTTCCTCTTGGAGACTTTTACTATTATAAAACTGCAGTGAATGTCATTGTACATATCTTTTTTTCCCCCTTGTATGTATCTTTGTGCTACTGAAAACAGGTCCACTGCCTGCCCCCTTTCAAAACAAACTACTCAAAAGTCAGATGTTGGTGAAAATGGAAGTCAGCTTTTATTCAGGAATACTGGTGACCTGAGGAAAGATGTTAGGCTAACCCATC
>NW_007729478.1:13176-16985 GCF_000696425.1 Galeopterus variegatus
TATGATTCTGGGACAGCTGCATCTGGTATGGGCCTCAGGCTGCTTCTACTCATGATGGAAAAGCGGCAGGCAGCTGGTGGGTACAAGCAGATCACATGGTGAGAGGAAGCAACCTTGGTTCACATCCTAGTCATGGCATCAAAAAAGAGAGAGAGAGAGAGAGAGAGAAAAGAGGTACAGATCCAAGGGGCCAGAGAACCAAATTTTCTGTGAAGCCTCTAAAAATACCAATGCCAAGGCCCAACCCTCCTCAGTCAGAATCTCCTGGGACAGCACTTGGGAATCTGTATTTTTATGAAATTCTCCATATACCTCTTCAAGACCAGGTATAGAACTACTTCTCTGAGGATTCCTCTTAGTCTTTTTTCTATCCATCGAAGTTTGATGTTTCCCAAAAGTCTATCCCCAATCCTCTTCTCATCCTACGAACCCTGCCTAGGCTATCTCATTAGGTTTGATAACTTTAACTGTCTGAATAATGAGGATTTCGAAATGTAGCCCAGCTCTTTCTTCTGATCTCTATTCTATATTTCCACCCTTAGTTTGAACATCTCTACTGGGATATACATTAGCATTGTAGAAATAACTAAAATCCCACAACTAATATCATACTTAACCGTGATAGACTGAATACTTTTCCTCAAACATCAGAAACAAGACAAGTATGCCCCACCCTTGCTGTTGCTGTTCAACATTGCACTAGAGGTTCCAGCAAGGGCAATTAAGCAAGAAAAGGGGTATCTATATAGGAAAGTAAGAAGTAACGCAGTCTTTATTTGCAGATGACATCATCTTGTATACAGAAAATCCTAAGGAATCCACTAAAAAAACTACTAGAACTAATAAATGAGTTCAGCAATGTTACAAGTTCAATATGTTCATTTAAAAAATTATATATTAGGGCCGGCCCATGGCTCACTCGGGAGAGTGCGGTGCTGATAACACCAAGGCCCCGGGTTCGGATCCCATATAGGGATGGCCGGTTCGCTCACTGGGTGAGCGTGGTGCTGACAACACCAAGTCAAGGGTTAAGATCCCCTTACCGGTCATCTTTAAAAAAATATATATATATATTCTAAGTGTCAGACTTCCTTTCCATAGTTATTCCACAGATGTAGAATTTTAGCTCTGGCTCAAACTGCAATTAAAATGAGAATAGAAAAATGTGACCCTGTCAAACTGTGGATACTTAATTGAGACCAATTTGCAGTCATCATGGTGAAATAAAATGGTTTTAAAATGCTTTTTTAGATGTAAAACTCATTGTTCAAATAAAATCTAAGATGGAAGTCTAGCAAGGTAAAGAGATGAAAGCGTTAGAAATGGAGCTGCTATGGTTGAGGTAGGGAGAGAAGGAAGCCTTTTTCTCCACCCCTCCAAACAAAAACAATTCAGCGCAGGCATGTTTGAGAAGCTCCTTAGTGTTCCATGGAGCACAGTTTTTTTGTTTGCTTTTTGTTTTCAGCAACTTGCAGTACAGGGAGGGAACCCTGGACTTCTGTGTTATCAGCACCATGTTCTAACTAACTGAGCTAACCAGCCAGCCCCCATGGAGTACAGTTTAAAAGGTCTGGGAGACTCAGCATCTCAGTCTGTCCCCAATTGTGTAGTCTTTGGGAAGGTACAGAAACTCCATGGACCTCTGTTTCCTTTATCTGTTGGATAAAGGCATTGAACTAAAACTCCTTGAAAGCCTCTTCCTATTATCAAAGTCTTCAATTCTATGGCTCTGAATAGATAAAATAAAGGCTAGAAGCCACTGGCTTCTAAAAAGTTTACCAATCACTCAGAGTTTAAGGAATTTGAACAAAGATCTAAAGAAGCTCCTATCTATAACCACTTTTCCAAAACCTACAAAATAAACAGCAAATTTTATATGAAAATACAGAGTAGGGGTAAGGCTTTAAATGGTCTGAACAAAGGGCAGCTGGTTTTCATTGATCTTTCTTATCTCTTAGATAAAGGTAGTTAATAGGCTGTAAATACAAACAAAGGATCTGGTTGCCAAGTATCCCAGGGAAAGNAGATGAAAGCGTTAGAAATGGAGCTGCTATGGTTGAGGTAGGGAGAGAAGGAAGCCTTTTTCTCCACCCCTCCAAACAAAAACAATTCAGCGCAGGCATGTTTGAGAAGCTCCTTAGTGTTCCATGGAGCACAGTTTTTTTGTTTGCTTTTTGTTTTCAGCAACTTGCAGTACAGGGAGGGAACCCTGGACTTCTGTGTTATCAGCACCATGTTCTAACTAACTGAGCTAACCAGCCAGCCCCCATGGAGCACAGTTTAAAAGGTCTGGGAGACTCAGCATCTCAGTCTGTCCCCAATTGTGTAGTCTTTGGGAAGGTACAGAAACTCCATGGACCTCTGTTTCCTTTATCTGTTGGATAAAGGCATTGAACTAAAACTCCTTGAAAGCCTCTTCCTATTATCAAAGTCTTCAATTCTATGGCTCTGAATAGATAAAATAAAGGCTAGAAGCCACTGGCTTCTAAAAAGTTTACCAATCACTCAGAGTTTAAGGAATTTGAACAAAGATCTAAAGAAGCTCCTATCTATAACCACTTTTCCAAAACCTACAAAATAAACAGCAAATTTTATATGAAAATACAGAGTAGGGGTAAGGCTTTAAATGGTCTGAACAAAGGGCAGCTGGTTTTCATTGATCTTTCTTATCTCTTAGATAAAGGTAGTTAATAGGCTGTAAATACAAACAAAGGATCTGGTTGCCAAGTATCCCAGGGAAAGGGAAAAGAGGCATAAATCACTCCCGAGGGGGAGGGGCAGCAGCTGTGGGACAGGTAACACTCTCAGTCCTCAGAACAAGAAACCAGTTGGAGAGCTGGGGGTAGGAGTAGAAACTGTGCTGGCCAAGGTGCTGCCCAGGTGGGGAGAGGCTGTATTGAATAAGGGATATGACAACCCTCACACAGGAACGACTGAAGACATGGTCTAATTCCCTGCTACTCAAAGTGGGTTCTATGGACCATCAGCATAAGCAGCACCTGTGGGCTTATTAGAAATGCAGAACCTCAGGTCCACCCCACACCTGCTCAATCACAATCTGCATTTTAACAAGATCCCTAGTGATTGTCTGTGCATTAAAGCTTGGATGTAGCTGGAACACTAACTTCACAATGACATCATGCTGGCTGTACCTAGTGACAGGAGAAACTCCTGAGCACCCAAGCCATTGTATCTATGAGTTTCATCAATTTTAATAAAGAAGAGGCTAAAAGTTTAAAAGCACTTTATGTTAAAAACGATAAAATCATCCTTCAATCTGGAAAAAGTCAATATCAGCTTTGATTAATTCTAATTAATCCTCGTATGTGATAAGTAAAGGTGATATAAGATGAGCCAATGAAAATAAAGCTGAATTCCAACATTCCTACTGTCTAGCAAATCTTACCTGTAAGGTCCATGAGGGTTGGGTCTGTATCTATTTCACTTACCTAACACAGTGCCTTATATATAATCAACACTCAATAAAGAGTTGGATAAATGAATGAAGATACAACTGGTTGTTTAAAGGGTAAATTTTTTTTTTTTTTTCTTAAAAGATGACCGGTAAGGGGATCTCAACCCTTGGCTTGGTGTTGTCAGCACCACGCTCAGCCAGTGAGCAAACCGGCCATCCCTATATAGGATCCGAACCCGGGGCCTTGGTGTTATCAGCACCGCACTCTACCAAGTGAGCCACAGGCCGGCCCCTTAAAGGGTAAATTTTATGGTATGTGAATTATATCTTTAAAAAAAAAAAATAGCTGGGCACTTGTATTCCCAAATACTTGGGAGAATGAGGCTGGAGGATT
>NW_007729478.1:17879-19344 GCF_000696425.1 Galeopterus variegatus
AAAAAAAAAAAAAGCTAGACTTCAAATTGTACCAAACAGAGTATTTGCATTTTCAGAGTGTGAGAAATGTCCTCACCCATCCAATGCCAAAGGATGGACACAGAGACACGAGATATGGTGAAACAAGACTTTAATTATGGCCTTATAAGGTTCGGGTGAAGGGCAGGCACACCCAAAAGGGCTGTAGCAAGTCATTTATTCCCTAGTACGCAAGTCCCTCCCCCCCGCTTCCTCATTGGCTGAGTACTACGGGGTGCACAATCTTCCCGAATGATGGCTAAAATTTATAACCACCTGGCAAAAAATTCCTTTGTCTGTGGGGGCTCAGAACAAGCCCATGAAAAAGGCCTGCTTAAGCCCTGTGAAAGGAGAAACACCAAGGAATTACGAAAACAATGGGGGCTAGTAACTAATTACTATCTCAAGGAGAGCTCTATCTGTTCAGAGCCCATCCACGAATGTGCTGAACAGTCAGACAACTTTTGGGCTGGGCCTCAATCAGTTAAAACAGCCTCAGATAAGTTATTTTTGAAAATGAATCACTTAGATTATTTTCTTACACAGAACCAGCATTATATTGATACTCCCAAATACCCAGATATTAAGTAACCCAAATAGCTCCTGACCCATGATATGGGTGTTAATTTTTTATTATTATTATTATTTTTTGGCAGTTGTCTGGTATAGGGATAGAACCCTGGACCTTGGTGTTATCAGCATTATACTCTAACCAACTGAGCTATGGGTGTTAATAATTTAACAGTGTAATTAAAACAAATTGTCATCAAATTCTTATACTCACAATAAGATTTTGTCAGACTATTCAGCCAAATTCATGCTAAGTAAGCATATGCCTGATGTCTCATGCATTCACATGCCCATAGAGAAGCATGTACCTGCATTGATGGGTGGTGACAGAAGCAGGAAAGGTGAATAATGAGAGGACAGCAGAACAGAACTAAGGTACAGGGAAACCTTAGTTCCTCCAACTAAACTATTCATGAACCAGACAAAACTGTATAGGCAAGAGTCTGTATCTAGGGAGTAAATGAGGAGATGAGAATTAAATGAAGTACAGACAAATTTCAAGTGTGTATCACATGAATGTCTTTTCTTAATTCAGCAACTGGCAACTAGTCTAGCAGGTTCTTCTTATCCCCTTGGGGGAAAAGCCTGTACAAACAGATAACTTTAGCACAATGTCTTTTGTATTAACAAATTTAGGTTTTTACATGAGGACTATTCACCTAAAAAGAGATCATATCTAGAGACAGCAAGATGTTTTTCTAGCTGAGCTAATATTTCCCTTGTGGTTTTAGTCTCTAGGATTTGAGAAATAATATCTCAGTTTAAGAGGTGTGTGGGTGGGGCTTGGGGGTGTCAGGTTCAGGAATTTGAATTAGACACAAGCCCAGGATAGAACAAAAGGGAAAAAACATGCCAAGGATAGTATCCAAAATATGAG
>NW_007729478.1:20871-21467 GCF_000696425.1 Galeopterus variegatus
AAAGCCTCCTGCCCCTTAATCATATGCTTAATCCTGGTTTGATGTTCCCATTGCAGCTTTAGGTTTTAAGTTCAGCATTCTGGTGATTGTTTATTCCTTTGGGTTTCATAGCTTAAATTACATTCAGTGTTGACTGGGGCTACACAGCCCAAACAACTAGACTTCAGGAGTAGGAATGGTTAACCAAAATTTAGGTTAAAATATTTTTTACTTTCCTCTCCTCTCTTATATTAAAATACATATAAGACTATTGCTAAACACCATGTTTAGATGATACTTGTAGTGGATTGAATTGTGTCCCCCCAAAGTTCAATGTATTGTAGGCTTAATTCCCACCATAACTGTTGAGGGTAGGAAATCCTATTATGGTAGTTGAAAGGTGGGGCCTTGAAGAGATGATTAGATTGTAGACCATGCGTGTAGTTCTGAGAGCTTTAAAAGCAGGGTGTAAAAGGATCTATCTCTCTCTCTGCTCTGCCATTTCTGCTATGTGAGACCCCTGGGTCACTGTTGCCACCAAAACCCTCACCTGATATGTTCCCTGCACTGTGGACTTCCCAGCCTCTGAAACTGTAAGCAATAAATTTTGTTTTCTT
>NW_007729478.1:22082-26634 GCF_000696425.1 Galeopterus variegatus
TCACCCACTTTCAGATTTTTATGTTATAAGCAACAGAAAGGGACTAATAATACAATACCCATATCAGGAAAGATTTTTGAAAACACACACATAGGCTAAATATGATACTTTTATCACATTTCAAAATATGAGTATTTCATATCTTAGTTTTATGCACATACCAAATAGGGTAACTTCTTTTTATTTTATTATTATTTTTTTTTATAAAAAGATGATCAGTAAGGGGATCTTAACCCTTGACTTGGTGTTGTCAGCACCACGCTCAGCCAGTGAGCGAACCGGCCATCCCTGTATGGGATCCGAACCCAGGGCCTTGGTGTTATCAGCACCACACTCTCCCCAGTGAGCCACGGGCCAGCCCGGGTAACTTCTTTTTAATTGACCCTGAATATAATTGACATAAAAGGTCTCCTGTCAAGATGGTTCTCACACTTCAGGCCAATGTAGTCTTAAATTCTTCCTGTAACATTAGCTCAATAAAGTTTTTCTCCATCTTAATTAAGTTCAGGCTATCTCTTGCTACACAAAATTACTTCAATAGTTAATTTAGGTTTAGTTTTCTTAGTCATCACTACCACCCCCAACCCCCGCCCTCAGATCAGCTAAAAGTCCTAACAGTTTCTTCTGACTGCTTTGTTCTCTTTCCACTTGGCATCAGAATAAAGAGATGATAGTCACAAAAACACATCCTTATATTGACAAAGTAAGCTCCATATCCGCAGGGAGTCATTTGCTATTCTCTCAAAAAAAGAAAACCAGCAAATCTCCTCTACCAATAGAAATCTAGCTGTTCTGTTTTCTGTTTGCTTTTGTTTCCTTCACAGTCTACTTCTAATAGACCACCTTTTTTTTTTTTTAGTTATGACTTTTTAATGTGCTTGTGTACAGGTGTTAACTTCTGGAATGGAGAACATCTCATCCCCATGTCATCATTAGCCTTCTGGACAAATTTACAGTCAAGTGGAGAAAACAAAGAACGTTGCCTTTATTTTATTTTTTATTTTTTGAAAGATGACCGGTAAGGGGATCTCAACCCTTGGCTTGGTGTTGTCAGCACCACGCTCTCCCAAGTGAGCTAACCGGCCATCCCTATATAGGATCCGAACCTGTGGCCTTGGTGTTATCAGCACTGCACTCTACCGAGTGAGCCACAGGCCGGCCTAGAACGTTGCCTTTATTTAGAAATGTGTATGAGTGTGTTTTCTGTCGCTCATAACAGAATACCTGAAATTAGGTAATTTATAAAGAAATGAAATTTATTTCTTACAGCTTTGGAGGCTGGGAAGTCCAAGGTTCAGGGGGGTGCATCTGGTGAGTACCTTCTTGGTGGGGACTCTATAGAGTTCTGCGGTGACGCAGGGTAACACGTGGCAAAAATCGACTATCTTATTTTTTAATTCATATCGAAACCTACTCTTCATTTAAACATTTTATAGTTTTTATTAGATGATTGTAATGTATATTCTTTGGAAATACAGTTAAGCAAATAGAAGAAAAGTTATCCATGACCTCATCAACATAAGTGGTGATTTTTCTACACATATGTGCATGCATTAGAATATTCACACAATTTTAAAAATGACTTTCATGTGCATATTATTTTTTTAGCCTGTACTTTTCTATTTAAAAAACACATTTTTCAGCAACATATTTTTTAATGTTGCATAGCAGTCCATCTTATGGATGTCTTACAACTCAGAAGTTGAATATTTGCTCCTTTTAACTATTATAAAAAAATCCTGTAATGACCTTAACTAAAAATTAACTAAGATGGAGCCTTGGTTATTTTTATTTAGTTATTTATTTTTTTGTCTTTTTAGCAGCTGGCCAGTACAAGGATCTAAACCTGTGATCTTGGTGTTAATAAGGCTGTGGTCTAACCAACTGAGCTAACCAGCCAGCTCCTTCCTTGGTTAGTTTTTAGTGAAAATTTCTACAAATTCATTTTCTGTATAAAAAGGTATGCATAGTTTTAAGGCATCTAAAAAACAATGTTAAACTGCCCGCTCAGAGTACATACCAATTAACACTTTTACCTGTAGTGTATAAAAGTGTCTTTTTCCCCAATGCAAACCTTTCCTTTTTTTCATTTTTTCCCTCTCTTTGTTAATCTGCTGAATGCTAGGCAATATTTCATTTTTTTTTTTTTTTTTAATGACGGTAAGGGGATCTTAACCCTTGACTTGGTGTTGTCAGCACCACACTCTCCAAGTGAGCCAACCGGCTATCCCTATATAGGGATCCGAACCCATGGCCTTGGTGTTATCAGCACCACACTCTCCCAAGTGAGCCACGAGGCAGCCCTGAAACTTTGCTTTTATATGATTTCTGTTTCTAGGACTTATCAGAATTCACATTTAAAAAAGAATGCATGAAGCTCAAAATACAAATAAAAACAGTTGCAAAACGTTTTTTTCATTTTAATTGGGTAAAGAAAAAAAAAAGCAATGGGCAGGAGAGAAGTGGTAGTGGACAACAGGGAAGGCTGGATATGAACTAATATTCTGTTTATGAATAAGGTCTTAAGTAATGTGATAACTGGGCAAGCTACCACCACTCCCAATTTCTGTCTCCTGCAACCCCGTTCAAGCTTTTAACGAAGTGTCTTGAGTCGTGGGAATAGATTTAGAATTTCTGCAGAAAGCTGCTTTCTCCGTTTAGTTTCTTAACTAATGATCCTCATTAGGAGCTATTAGCACATCAAACGAGTATTAAAAATAGCAATTAAACTTGGTGACTAAAGTAAATGCAATTTCCCTTTGACAAGCTCAAAAAAACCCTCTAATAATCCTTAATGAAGGCAGCAGGCAGCAGTAAATAAACCATTAGATTGAGAATTAACATATCATTCAAGTCAGTTAAGACAGAATTTGCTACCTTGCTGTTCTCTTTTAGGCATCAGTCAGTTAATGGTTACTGCTATCATAGAAGTGTTTATAGCCATATTTAATGCTCTATACCCAACTCAAAGAACTTTCTTACATAGATTGCACGGGGAAGAAATATGGATAATAAGAGTCCCAGAGATTTCAGACGTGCTCAGGCATATCTGCAGGATTGAAGAGGTGAGGCCAGTTGGGGTCTACCTGTACTAGGGCTTCAGTAATCCCAGGGATGAAATGATGACCAGAATCATGGAGGCTAAGAGAACGGATTCCTAAAAGTACCCCTTAATTATGTGATTGATTCACCAACAAATATTTAGGGAGTATTGCTACTATTCACAGTAGTGAATAAAATAAAGTTCCTGCCCTTATGGAGCTTACATGCTTGTAGGGGAGACAGATAATAAACACATAAGTAAGTAGATGATAAATATCAGTAATCAGAGTTGGGGGGAAATTTAAAACAGGCTAGATGATAAAGAGTAATGTGAGCAGTCTTTTAGATAGTGTGGGAAGAGAAGGCCTCTCTGAGAAGAGACATGACTGAAGGTAGCCATGGAAGCTACCTGGGAGAAGAGCATTCTGGGTAGAGGCATGGGAACATCAAGGTGGCCATGAGGCTGGAATGCACTGAGCAACTAAGAGGGGTAGGAAATGATGCCTTAAACAATGTACTAGAGAGGGAAAGGGCTCACCTGGAGGAGAGAGGGTTCATTAGACTTGGCAGAGCATTCACACCATTCTATGCCTTAATCCAGAGATACTGTCCAGATACCCAGGGAGAAAGGGATTGTAAGAAACCGTAATAAATGGTAGAACTATATCAGTAAGGGAACCATTGGAGATGGAAAGAATAAAGCAGCTATGCATTCTAATTTGATTTTACACAGCTTGACACAGACGGGGGTGAGAGAGTTTGAAAGTTTTGTCCTCGCCAATAATCATGTGGAAATCTGATCTCCAATGTGGCAGTGTTGGAAGTTGGGTCATGGGGGCAGATCCCTCATGAATGGATTAATGCTCTCCCTGGGGGTTGGGAGTCCTGAGTGAGATATTGCTCTATTAGCTCCCATGAGAGCTGGTTGTTTAAAAGACCCTGGCACCTCCTCTTTCTTTCTCTTCCTTCCTCTCACCATGAGATCTGCTTGTACCCGGTGGCTGCCTTCAGCTTTCCACCATGAGTAGAAGCAGCCTGAGGCCCGCACCAGATGCAGCTGTTCCAGAATCATAAGCCAAATAAACCTCTGTTCTTTATAAATTACCCAGTCTCAGGTATTTTGTTAGAGCAACACAAAATGGTCTATTATATGGGGGGAAGGTGTTTGCCCCATTTTAGCATGGCAGCAGCTAGAGTGAGGCAGAACAACTACTACCATAGGGAGGCAGAGGACTTCAACAAACCTATCTGGAGCTGAAACAGGCCAGAAACTGGAGCAGAAAAAAATTGGATGTTCCAAATTCAAAGAAAAGATAGCCAATTTTATTTGAAAATACATGTGCTGGGCCGAGCCCGTGGCACACTCGGGAGGGTGCTGCGCTGGGAGCGCAGCAGCACTCCCGCCACGGGTTCGGATCCTATATAGGGGTGACCTGTGCGCTCACAGCCCTCACTGGCTGAGCGCAGTGCAGCCGGTCTCAAAAAGGACAAAAAAAAAAAAAAAAAAAAA
>NW_007729478.1:27169-28789 GCF_000696425.1 Galeopterus variegatus
TTTGAAAATACATGTGCTGGGCCGAGCCCGTGGCACACTCGGGAGGGTGCTGCGCTGGGAGTGAAGCAGCACTCCCGCCACGGGTTCAGATCCTATATAGGGGTGACCTGTGCGCTCACAGCCCTCACTGGCTGAGCGCGGTGCAGCCGGTCTCAAAAAGGACAAAAAAAAAAAAAAAATTTCAAAAGTTGAGTATAGCTTGTAATTTGTGCTATGAAGAAAAAAAATAAGGTGTCAGAGTTAAATAGGAGAAAGCAATCTATGGCTGATACGCCAGTGATTTTGCTGGTGCATTGGTATGTTCGTTCATTGAATTTATTGAGAGCTTCCTGGCCACACATTATGCTAGGTGCCAGAATAAAAATAATTCAATTGTGTTAGGCACTGTAGAGATGGCACATAGATTATTTTGTTTAATTCTTATAATATCTCTAATAACCATTTTGATAACAATAAGTTGGTACCATCACTATTTCCATTTAACTGATGCAGAAACCAAGGCTTAGAGATTACAAAGCAAATGGTGGAGCTGGGGTTCAAAATCAGGCAGTTTCACTACTAATTCACTACACAGGGTTTTATGAGTTGCTGTCTTGTTCTTGTAGCCTTGTTGTTGTCCAAAACAAAGTTAGTACAGTAGTCCCCCCTTATCCTCCTATATATATACTTGCTTTTTTTTTGGTCCTTTTTGAGACCGGCCGCACGGCACTCAGCCAGTAAGTGCTGTGAGTGCACCGGTCATACCTATATAGGATCCGAAACTGCGGCGGGAGCGCTGCTGTGCTCCCAGCGCTGCAGTCTCCCAAGTGCGCCACGGGCTTGGCCCCTATATACTTGCTTTTAATGCCTTTCCCATCTTTTATTTTTTTGTTGTTTGGCCAGTATGGGGATTTGAACCTGTGACCTTGGTGTTATACAGCTGTGTTCTAACCGAGTTAAGTGATCAGCCCCGCCTTTTTCACCTTAACTAAGCACTTATCACACATTGTGGCTGTAACTTTTGCAGACTGAGGTGTGAAAGTAAAACTAGCATGAATTTCTTTTTCCTTTTTCACAATTTCACAGATAGAAGATTCATTCTTACTGTAGATCATAGCAATCTCAGCGTATGACTTTTTTCCTTCCTTATTAAGTCAAGAACTTTCGCCTTTTCACTTAAAGGAAGCTTATCTTTGGCATATCCATTTTGCCACTATCACTACTCCTGCACTTTGGGGACATTACTAAGTCAAATAGGTGTGACTTGAACACAAGTACTGTGATACTGTGACAGTCTGATAACCAAGAGATGCTTAGTGACAAACTTTAAGGCACTTGATAAGGAAAATTTTATCTTAAATCCAAATTTATCTTAACAGTTAAAACCATATTAGCAAGAAATGTGTTTGTAAACAGGCTGCTGCCAGCAGGACAAATACACACTGCTTGAGAAATTGATAATTCTGTTTCATTATTGAGTGGTATTCCCTGCTTCTCTCAACCTTGTAATACTGCTCTTAGGGTATTGAATGTTGCATGAAAATAATTTCAAATCAAAAACTTATTTTAGGGGTGGCCCAGTGGCGCACTGCTATAGTGCGCCGCTTGGGAAGCGTGGGGGCGCTCCCGCCGAGGGTTCGG
>NW_007729478.1:30212-30843 GCF_000696425.1 Galeopterus variegatus
GATGTGGGATATGGCTCCAGAATTTTTAAAAGACCCTCAAGTGACCCTAATGTGCAATGAACTTTGAAAAACACTGCTGTAGCCTTTATTTTTTTCTCACTTAACCTATCATTGTTTCATGCTCCTTAAGTTTTGCTTCTCCAATTGCAATTTAATTTCCTTGAGGTTAGAGATGAGCATATCTTGTGTTTTTACTCCTAGTGTCCAGCATGGGTTGTAGACAGAATAAATGTTTGTCATGACAGTACATAAGTTAGCTCAGGTACACTTGTACAATGTTAAATAAAACATTGTGGTTTGGGGGCCGGCCCGTGGCTCACTCGGGAGAGTGTGGTGCTGATAACACCAAGGCCACGGGTTTGGATCCCATGTAGGGATGGCCAGTTAGCTTACTGGGTGAGCTTGGTGCTGACAACACCAAGTCAAGGGTTAAGATCCCCTTACCAGTCATCTTTTAAAAAAACAACACAAAAAAAACCCATTGTGGTTTGTTTTAGTTTTCAATGGCTGCTATAACAAATTACAAAATACCTGAATGGGTTAAACAATACAAAAATTATTTTACACTTTTGTAGTATAGAAATCTGACACAGGTCTCACTGGGTTAGAATCAAGGTGTCAGTAGGGCCGT
>NW_007729478.1:32008-33696 GCF_000696425.1 Galeopterus variegatus
TTTTTTTTTTACTTCTTTTGTTTGATTGTTGGTGGCTGGCCAGTAAGGGGATCTGAACCCCTGGCCTTGGTGTTACCAGCACCAAGCTCTTTCTAACTGAGCTAGCTGGCTAGCCCTAAAGTTGTAAATTTTGCTAGGTATATTTCACTACAATTAAAAAAAAAAAAAACTGATGGCACAGTATTCACATTTTTGTTACCTTCCTTTTTCATAACTTAATTTTTATTACATTTTTTTCTGAAACATTATTTTTCAACAATTACAATAGTCTATCATATAAATGTATTACAATTATTTAAGTAGTCCCATGCTATTGAATATTTATTGTTTTCAATATTTTACCCTTAGAGGTCATAGGTTCTAGCAACATTTTTATTGACTCCTATTTATTGCAGGATTTTTTTTTTTGCGGCTGGCTGGTAGCAGGGATTGAACCCTGGACCTTGGTGTTACCAGCACCTCATTCTAACCAACTGAGCTAATTGGCTAGTCCTCCATTATTTTATTTTATTTTTATTTGAATATGAATACATACCAAAAAAATGTACCTTTCATAAGTATACCTCTCGATGAATTAAAAAAAATTTTTTTTATTGAATCAAAATTGATTATACCTATTTTTTGGGTTCAACGTTCAGATGTTGATCAAATCAATATTACTACCATACATATTGTTACAAATTGTAATTATTTATGCCCCTTGTCTCATCTCTCCCCCTCTCCCTTCCCCCTCTCCTTCTAATTACCCTAGATTTCTTCTCTTCTTCTGAAAGAATAACGGCTACTCTGTTGATTTGTTGCCTAGATGACCTGTCCAATGCTGAGAGGTGTGATCAGGTCCCCCAATATTATCATAGAGCAGATGCTTCTTCTGTCACTCTGGAATGGGGTTTGTGGAGAGAGACATCCTCTTCTTTTCTTTATCTCTGCTGGTGACTCTCCTTGTGTCAATGCACTCTGGTGGCTGGTGGACCATCTGCGTGGTGGCTGTGGTGTCTAGCTGCTTTTGCAGCAGCCATGGTTATTGTGGNTGTAGTATAGAAATCTGACACAGGTCTCACTGGGTTAGAATCAAGGTGTCAGTAGGGCCGTGTTTCTTTCTGGAGGCTCTAGGGGAGAATGCATTTCCTCCCTTTCTAGCTTCTAGAGGCTGCCACATTCCTTGTCTCATGACCTCCTTCTCCCACCTTTGAAGCCAGCAACATTACATCTCTCTGATCATTCTTCCATGTCACATCTCCCTGACTCTTCTTCT
The DNA here is from genome assembly GCF_000696425.1 of Galeopterus variegatus. NCBI lineage: Eukaryota > Metazoa > Chordata > Mammalia > Dermoptera > Cynocephalidae > Galeopterus > Galeopterus variegatus. The sequence goes on from NW_007729478.1 coordinate 33,264, forward strand.
GCCTCCCTCTCCCACTTTTAAGGTCTCCTGCTGATTACATTGGGCCCACCTGGATAATCCAGGATAATCTCTTAAAGTGATCTGATTTGCAACTTTAATTCCCCTTTGCCATGTAATCTAACATATTCTCAGTTTCTGCGGATTAGAGTATGGGCATCTGGGATGGAAGGAAGCAGTATTATTTTGCCTACCACATGGTTACTTGTAAAATTTGGAAAATATTTAAAAGAACACAGATGGAAATTACCTGCACTTTCAAGACTCAACAGGGACACACACACACACACACACACACACACACACACACACACGATGGCACTAAGATGTAAAAGTTCTGGGGATGGTGGTACAACTATTAGTTGTACAACGTGAATGTACTTAATGCCACAGAACTGTACACTTAAAAATGGCTAAAATGGTACATTTTTTTTTT
>NW_007729478.1:35320-45887 GCF_000696425.1 Galeopterus variegatus
TGGCTGGTGGACCATCTTTGTGGTGGCTGTGGTGGGCCGCCCACATGGAGGTGATGTTTTTGGCATGCTCCTTGGTGCCGGTGGTGTGCCTGGTTGTGGGAGGGGTGCTCTGGTCCCAGGCTCCAATGTCCCCAGGAGGACCTGAGGCACTGGCAGTGTGTCTGAGTTGGAACTAATTTTTTGTCCTTTGCTTACTTCTAAAGTGGGAGAAATTCCTGTTGGGACCAGTACTTGAGCTCTGTGGTTTAGTTAATTTGCTGCTTTGCTGCTATTCCCTAGGGAAGGCTTTATGTGCAGCACAGGTTATAATGGTTGACTTTATAGGTACTTCCAACTCTCCAGAGACTCAATGCACCTGGGTTGTGTAGTAACTCTGATCTGGGCCTGGGTCTTTTCATCACACTGCACTCTATACAGTTCTATATTCCAGACCAGTCTCCTCTGAGTGGTCCTACACTGATTGGGATGCAGATCAGCCCTCCTTGCCGTGCCTCAGCACTGCCCCGGCAGGCCAATCTCCCCATCACCCATGCTCCAAACATTTCCCATGGGACGGGACTTACCGGCCTCTGAGTGGCTCCATTGTTTTAGTTGTCCTCGCTCCTATGTGGGGCCACGGGAACCCTATCAGTAGTCTTGCTGGACTGGGGGCCACCACGGTCCTCTTCTCCTCTGCTGCCTCCAAGCAACTGCATCCGAAGGGCACAGCTGTGGCTTCTGCTGGCTCCTGCTCTGTGGGCTCAGCAGTTTCAGCCTTAAAGTGGCCATGGCATGCAATGGTCAGAGCAGTTTTTTCTGTCTCTCACCACAGTTTCTCCCACCTTCATGCACTCCGTAGTTCTCTCCTCCTCTTTCCCTGAACTCTAGCACCCCTAGCTTGGCTGTTGCTCTTTTATATAGTTGCAAATTGGTTGATTTGTGGGAGACAGTGACAGTGGGGACCATCTATTCTGCCATCCTGACCGGTAGCTCTCGGTCCTCCATTATTTTAAATAGAGACTCACTAAAAGTATATTACATTCAACAAATTCCATACAATAGGGCTGGCTTTAAAAATGACTGAAGGAATGAGAGTCTTTCTATTGTTTTTTTCGGTGGCCCACTGGTGCTGGGAACTGATCCCTTGACCTTGGTGTTACAAAGCTATGCTCTACCCAATCGAGCCAACTGGCCAGCCTCCATTGGTTCTTAAAGGTCTGTTTTACTCATGAATATACAGTTGATTCTTGTTATTCATGGTTATGCTGTATGTTGTTGCAGTGCATACTGAATTAGCAAATGATGAACCACTGCTCCGAGGGGAAATACAGGATTAGGTTTCTGTGAGCCTCTGGTCACAACATCTGCATCAACCGATCAGCACGTAACCTTGTTTTATGTGTGCTTTTGTTTAAAGACACCTTATTTAATATACATTGTTGATTCATTAACATTGAACTCACTGCCAATAGCACTATAATTCATGCCTGAATACAGCTTATCTAACACCTATCTTCTCTGTAAGGCACATCACAACCTTCTTGTGCCTGGAAATACATACCAGCACTTAAACAGTACATTTGGGGGCCATTCTGAACAGTGAAATCACCAACAAAAGACACAAAAGTGCAAAAAATAGACTGAGAAAAGGACTACTTATTTACAGTATGAGAGCTCAAACAAGAAGACAGAGCGTCACCTTGTTCAATCTCAGCTGGGAATGTGTATGTCAAGTGACTCAAATTTTTTGCTTCTCTGTGTATGTCCATGAATGAAAGTGTGACAAGTATTTTGTGAATAACAATACATTTTTTAAAAGGAGGTGAAGAATTCACAAATATAGAATTTGCAAATAGTAAGGATGAAATGTATATCCAGCTCCTGGTCACATGCTGGACACATAGTAGATGTTCAATAAGTTTTTTTTTTTTTTTTTGTCCTTTTTGAGACCGGCCGCACCACGCTCAGCCAGTGAGCACTGTGAGCGCACCAGTCATCCCTATTTAGGATCCAAACCCGCGGCGGGAGGGCTGCTGCACTCCCAGCACCGCACTCTCCCGAGTGCGCCACGGGCTTGGCCCAATAAATATTTTTTCAATGAAAAGCAGAACCACCTTTGTGGTTCATCTCAGGCAAAAGGACAAATAACATGGCTTCTTATTTGAATTACTAAAGTCATTCTTGGCTCTAATTTTCTTTACCATCTGCCCTGATATCCTCATTTACTTATTTTATATTTTATTTAATCTAGGTGGATGTAATTTTGTAAGACACCTTAAATGTTTTCTGGATAAAGAAGAGGCATAAATAAACAAATGCATCAATAGCTGTCAGAAGGAACTGGCAAAGGAGATGGTCAATAAAATAGAGGCTGTTTCTATTAATGGTTTATTTCACTACATCACTCTACCTCTTGATCAGTAAATTGATGAAAAAGTGGGCTAAAGATCTTGGAATGGCCTCTCATCCTTTCACCCCTACTTCAAAATAGGCACATGCTTTTTTTTTGTTTGTTTAAAATGCCCGTGCACATTTTATTAATAAAAACTAACAGTGCCAAGTTTAAAAAGTCAAACAATTAAAGATTTTTTATATTCCATAAAATATTACAGAAAAGTTTGTGTTTCAATAAAAACGTGCACATTTTATTAATAAAAACTAACAGTGCCAAGTTTAAAAAGTCTAACAATTAAAGATTTTTTATATTCCATAAAATATTACAGAAAAGTTTGTGTTTCAATAAAAAGACTATCGTTTTAGAACAGGCAGCTAACAGCAACTTCACAAGCCTTTTTTTCCAAAGCTCTTTGTTCAACCTGGTTACAACCACCATGCAGGTTAATATGTGAATGATGAAGAATGCAACTAAAAGGAAGGCTAGCTTTGCAAGAAAGATGCAGGAGCTGGAACCCCTGACAGGCCTGTGTTTTTGGTGGGGATATGTGGTTTTCTTGTAACTATAGTTCGTAGACGTGCTAACTAAAGTGCAATTCTGAATGGAGACAATTGAGGAGAGGGTAGCAGGGATCACCTGCTGGCAAACATATGGTTGGTCAGTTCATTCATTCCCATGTAAATACTGAGTGTCTTCTAGGTGACAGACTATTGTGGAAGCCAGTGAGTAAGACTAGGTTCCAGCCCACAAAGACATTACACAAGGAGAGGTGGTAGTTTCACCTCTGTCCAAGTGTTCCCCCCAAGTGTTAATGCTAAGGCTTTTTATTCTATGGCATCATTGCTCCTCTGAGTGTCAAAGTCACTCTGGTCTGTATCCTGGAAAACTAAAAGGGGCAGTTGTTTACATGGATAATGTGGTTCAATACTCAGGACACAGACTTACCACTGAATGACAATCAATAGTCTGTAGGCATTGGTCCCTATGTGGCTCTCTGGCGCTGGTCTGTGAAAGTGCTGGACAATTCTCCCAACACTTTTTTTTTTAATGGCAGCGGTATAGTTCTCCCAATACTGACACCTGCTCCATTTCTTCTCTTGCCAGATGATGTCCTCCTCCCCAACTCCCAGTCCAGGTGATCCACTGGTGCCACCTTTTAGGAGGGTGCAGTGGTCTCTCTCTCCCTCTGATGCATGGCTATATTGAGATAATTCATATACCATACAATTCACCATTTATGGGTACAGAGTACAATTCCATGGTATTTATATATTAACTGAGTTGTCCAACCATGGGTAGTCTCTTTTTAATCCAGAGTTATAGTATAAACACTGCCTCATTTCTCCTTCTGTAGGCCTTCCTAAAGCAATTCTGCTTCTCTCAGGCAATGTGGATGCTTCTTGACTGACTAGGGAAAAAAATCACTTAGAATGAAATGAAGAAAAGACAGCACAAAAATGAATACTTTACAAAATCCCACTATACTTACGTAGTAAATAAATAGCTTCAGACTATACTAAGTGCTATGCAGGAAAGAGGGTGAAATGATAGTAAGAGGTAAAGGGGAGAGAGGCGAAGAGAGCTCAGGAAAGGCCTCTTTGAGAATGTGCTATTTGAGCTGAGATTTGAGGAGAATAAACCAGTCACAGAAAAGAGCTAGAGGAAAAAGCCTTGAGGCAGGAATGATCTTGGGTGTTAGTGGTGGAGAAACTGCAAGAAAGTCAGTGTGTGACACATAGTGAGAAGATGGGAAGAGTGTGCTCAGGATGCAGGAGAAAGCAGGGCCAGGTCATGTAGGGCTTTCAAAGCCATGTTAAAACATTTATATTTTATTGTAAGCAATACAGGAAAACTTAGACGGTTTTAACTAAGGGAGTAACATGATTTGATGTATATGTTAAAAATATCAATCTGGTTTCTGTATTGGAAATGGACTAGAGGAAGGGAAGACTGGAAGTAGACTGACCAGTTACGAGGTTACTGTGTGTCTGTTCAAGAGACATTAGTGGAGAATGTCCTTGTTCTTAGGATATCCTATTAGAAGAAATTAACAATTTTGCTAAGAATGAATATTGTGAAAAGTCAATATTGTAAGGTCTATTTTTTATTTTAAATAACAGATTTATTGAAAAATAATTCACATATCATAAAATTCACCCTTTAAAATTCTAAAATTCAGTGATATTTATTTATTTTTTGGGAGCTGGCTGGTACAGGAATCTAAACCCCTGATCTCGGTGTTACAATTCTGTGCTCTAACCAACTGAGCTAACTGGCCAGCCCTAAAATTCAGTGATATTTAGTATAGTCACAGAATTGTAGGAGTACAACCATCACCATGATCAATTTTTAAAACATTATCATCACTCCAGAAAAAAACCCCATACCCATTAGCAGTTACTCCCAATTTCCTCCTTCCCCAAGTTCTTGGCAACCATAAATCTACTTTCTGATTCTACATATTGGCCTACTCTGGACATTTCATAAGGTGGAATCATACTATATGTGTTCTTTTGTGACTGGATTCTTTCACTTAGCATGATAGTTTGAGATTCATTTATATTGTAGCATGTATCAATACTTCATCCCTTTTTATTGCTGAACAATAATCCAGTATTTGGATATACCACATTTTGTTTATCCATTCATCAGTTAATGGACATTTAGATTTTTTCCACTTTTTGCTATTATCAATCATACTGTTATAAATATTCATGTACAAGTTTGTGTCAATATATGTTTTCATTCTCTTGGGGTATATATCAAGGAGTGGAATTTCTGGGTCATGTGGTAAATCTATAATAAACGTTTTGAGAAACTCCGAAACCATCTTCCAAAATAACTGAACCATTTTACATTTCCATCAGTAGTGCAGGAGGGCTCTATGTGAATTCCTGCACATTCTCACCAACGTTTACTATTTTCCTTTTTTGTTTGTGTTGTTTCATTATAGCCATCCCAGAGCGTGTGAAGTGTTATCTCATTGTGGTTTTGATTTGCACTTCCCTAATGACTAGTGATGTTGAGCATATTTTCATGTGTTTATTTGCCATTTTCATGTCTTCTTTGGAGAAATGTCTATTTAAATCTTTTGCCTATTTTTAAATTGGGACATTTGTCTATTTATTGTTGAGTTGTAGGAGTTTTTAAAACATTCTGGGTTCTGTCTGTAAGGCCTAGTTTTGTACTCACATCTAAGACACTGTGTAATACTGTAACAGAAATGCTCCTCCCCTTCAAAAAAATGTTAGTGGCTTAAATTAGGATGGTGGCAATGGACATAAAGAGAAATTAATAGATTTTGGACATGTTTAGGAGGTAGAACACAAAGGATTTCCTAATACAGTGATTGGGGAGGGGGTGTGAAGAAAAGGGAGGAATCAGGAATAACTCTTAGATTTTTTTCCTTTTTTTGTTCTTGAGCAGATGGTGATACCATATACTAATATGTGGTAGCTTAAAAAGGAATAGTTTTGTGGGGGAGGTGCAAGGCAGGTAATGGAAGGAATTATGAGATGTATCTTGAATATGTGAAGTATGAGATATCATTCAGACAGTGGAGGCAGTGGGATGATTCAATCTATGGCTCAGGGAAATTAGGGGTTAGAGAAGTTAATTTGGGAGTGAACAACACAATGTATAGTATTAAGACTATTGAGAAGAATGAGTTCACTTAGGGGTAAAGAAGAGGTTGAACCTGGAACAACAAAAAACAATTGAAATGGTTCTGTTTTCTATTGATCCATTTTAGAGATAGCTTTAATATTCAGTTTAGTTCATTTCTTCCTTTTCTGTGTGGAAGGAATCATAAAATTTGGTGGGATTTTTTTTTTTTTTTAAAGATGACTGGTAAGGGGATGTTAACTCTTGACTTGGGGTTGTCAGCACCCCACTCTCCCAAGTGAGCTAACTGGCCATCCCTACATAGGAATCTGAACCCACGACCTTGGTGTTATCAGCACCGCACTCTCCCAAGCGAGCCCTCTCCCAAGCGAGCCACGGCCGGCCCTTGGGGGGAAGTTTGAATAGGTGTTAAAAGGTATTAGCACTAGATCCCAATTCCTTTTTGGTCAAAGCATGTAAAACAATACTTAGCCTAGTGAACTCAGATTGAATATAAATTGAGCATTACTTTTGAGATTTTTAAGGCAGTCTCTGATTGTTATGTATTGTGGACTCTGAATAATAAACCATCTTCAGGGGGGAAACTTCAAAGAAAGAATATAAATCCCTAATTTATACTCTCTGAAGCATGGAGGTAGCTGGAAAAAAGTTAGGACTAGGGCAGCAACATTCTAATTCACCAATCACAGAGGCGTATGGCCAACTCAAATATACCAGGCAGAAGTTGCATCCAAGGGAATAGATCCATGAATGGGAAGAGATGGGAGAGGATGCAATTTCTAGGTTTTTGTCATAAAAAATTAATATTAATTGGACTTGTGGTTATGTTAAGAATGAACACATACGAATGGCTAAGAATGGCCTTGTGGGGACTGGCCAGTTAGCTCACTTGGGCGAGTGTGGTGCTGTTAACACCAGAGTCAAGGGTACTGGCTAGCACCAAATAAAGAAATGAAAAAACCAAATAAAAATGGCCTTGTGGTTATGTTTTTCAAAAGTCTTTGTCTTTTCGAGATATACACTGAAATGTTTACAGATGAAATGGTATGTATTTGCTTCAAAATACTTACGGAGGGGGTGGAGGTATACATGAAACAAGATTAACATGAGTTAATTGTTGAAACTGGGTGATGGATAAAAGAGTTCATTACACTTACATTTTTCTTTATGTCTTTTTGTTTTTTAAGTAATGTTTTAAAAAATTAATCTTTGAAATAAAAAACATATTTTTGGATCTATAGGCAGAACGATTGCTGATCGTGAGGAATACCAGAACTGAGGCCCAGGAAAAGGGGTTGGGAGGAAACAGGTAAGAGTCGAGCTCAAGCCAGGACAGGAAACAGTCCTCACGGATGGATATTTGGATTAAAGTGCTAAAGTCGTGTTCAAGTTAGCAAGACACTAATCCCCAATAGTGGGGAAAGACTGAGGGTGGTGGACTATTCCATCCACATAAAATACTGTAGGGCCCATAAAAGCCAGCTATGGGCAGCTGGTCTTATGTCTCAGATGCACACATACACTATCTTTCTGCTCAAGCTCTCTGTCCGTTATTCCTTTCTCTCTTTTCCTCCCTCTGCTAACCCCTACTCTTCTTTATGACCTGTTAGAACACAGTTCTCAGGATCACTTACTCTTCTCCAGTTCAAGATAAGGAGCCTTGCGCCAGTCCTTCCCACTCCTAGCCTAGTCATGCTTGGCCTGTAGGCCTAGAAAAGAAAGCTGGATAAAGAATGTGCTGAGTAACTCCAAAAGACTCTAGATGAGCCCACTCTGATAATGTTGAGACAGGGACCTGAGCAAGATAAGACATGGGTGGAGAGCACAAAGACACTCCCTGTGGAGAGAGACACACTGGATCATTCAGTTATCATGTGAATAAAGCAAATCTAGTGTTTGTTGATGTTATTCTTACTTAAAACTTTCTAAGACAGTGGCTAAGAGTGTCTGCAGGTGTGAAGCACTGGGCTTTCAAATACTACTGTCCAATATTGATGAGTGGGGGTCGGGAACCAAGTAACTTGGTAGTCAACGACACGCAGATTACATTGGAAAGTAGAGACGAGGCTTGGATTTTCATGCTGAGGAGGTTCTCCTAGGAAATCTGGGGCAAGTTATTCTGTTTGGCAAAACAAAGAGCTATGAATTTAGTGGTTTCTCCTCAATACCCAAATATGAAATCACCAAAAAAGAGACTGGGAGACTCTGGGTAAGCCAATAAACTTTGGTGGGCCCTAATGTCTCTACCTACCAAATGGGTTAATTAGAATAGATGGTCTCTAAAGATTTCCTTCAGCTCTAAACTTATGATTTCACGAAATACTTAAAATGACTTTTTCATTACGGAAAATTTTAAAAAAGACATAAAAATTAAAGAACATAAGGATGCTGAACCAAGAACTTGAAGGCCTAAGAAAAGATACTTCAGATGAAAAATGAGGCCGAAAACATACAAATTCGTTCTATAAAAGTTTGGGAAGGGCTGTTATGTTAGCTCAGTTGGTTAGAGCACAGCCTTATAACACTAAGGTCACAGGTTCGGATCCCTGCACCAGCCACAGCCACACACACACACACACACACACACTCTCTCTCTCTCTCTCTCTCTCTCTCTCCTGGGTAGAAAGCAGAAATGAAATCTATAGTAAATCCATAGGACAACTAAAATAATGAGGGAAAATTAAAGAAACTCTCACATTCTACATTGCAAAGTGAGAAAAATCAAATAGAAGACAGATATTGGCTTCTTCCATTTTTTATTTCTGTGAGCTCAAAAAAAAAAAAAAAAAAAAAAAAAAAAAAGAAATTGGCTTTTTCCATTTTTTTTTTCTGTGAGCTCAAAAAAAAAAAAAAAAAAAAAGAGAAAAGAGGGAAAAAAAACCCTCTCATTCCTGAGAATTAATCAAATGAACCCATAAAGTATTCTTGTCCATATTAAACATTTTTTTGTTCTTATTTATTTATATATTTATTTATTTTTGGCTGGCTGGTACAGGGATGGAATCCCAGACCTTGGTACTATGAGCACCTCAGTCTAACCAACTCAGGTAACTGGCAAGCCCTTATATTAAACATTATTATACTATCAATTAATTTGCACTTTGGAAAGAAGGGACAAGAAGTCCACATGCTAAATTTCTAAGTATTAGATCCTTTTTTAAACTTCTGTTGTCTGGATTGTTAATGTCAAAGATGGTTTCCAGGGGGCCCAAATTGACTTTAAATAAAGTAACCCTTATTTCTATTGCTTGCATTTATTCTGAATCAATTCTGACTGCTAGTGTGGTTAGGAAAATAGTTTCTGCTGTTGAATACAAAACTGATTAACCACACATGCAATAAACTTCAGAAACAGATTGACCACTGGGCACTTATGACCTAGGTCTAATCTCACACTTTTTAGTAAAAATACAGACTGAATAAGGAAAGAATAATTCTCAGGAAAATGACCATCATGTAGGTGTCTACTTACCACGTAGGCATAAATCTTACCAGTTCTAATTTTGACCTTCCATGGAATCTGTGAAGTCATTCAAGTTTTTTGCCAGGAGGTAAAAAAGTTTTAATTTGTTTCAAGCCATTTGCTTCTTCCCGAATAACTAGTTGTTATTCTTTCTCACTTGCCATGATACCTTTAAAACACTGTCAAAAATATCTTTCAAGGGTTCGGATCCCCATACCGGCCAGTCACCAAGAAAAATCCACATAAAACAAAAACCAAAGCAAACCAAAAAACAAAAAAACTTACAAAGTTTGCATTACAGCGAAACCACTGTGCTTGGGTCTCTGCAGATAAGGGCGCTACAATTAGGAAGCAGGATACTGATTAACATAAAATAACCAGTTTCCACATTTGGAGTCCCCATCCCGAAATCTAGGCAGAAGCAGCAAAACCGAGCGCTGCCAAGGACTCACGCGGGGCGCTGCAGCCGGGAATGAGCTCCAGGGAGCGCCAGCCCGCCGGTCTTTCTTCGGCCTCAGAACCCCCGAGTCGTGTGTGGAAATTCCAACTCCCACCCTAGGAAGGAAAGTTTATGTCCCTCCCAGCACTCTTCTCAGTGACCTCAAGTCACGCGGCGTCACTTTCCCTGTCTTGGAGAACTCGGAGAGGAGCCGCCGCCACCTGCCTGAGGCCAAAGCAATAAACCTCCATCACACGAGGAGCCTGAACCCCGCAGGAAGGGCTGCACACAACAGCGCCCTGAACGCTTTCCTTCCAGCTCTGTTTCTGCTGGACTGGCTGCGTGGACGCGGACGAGGGATCGCAGGGTGGCCGGGCTCTGACCGCGCGCCCCCCGGGGTTCCCAGCAGCAGAAGGACACCTAGCAGGTACCAACTCCGAGGGCTGAGTTACTAGTAGCCGGCCCGCTGGGGGTCGCCGAGGAGGCGCAGAGCGGCCGGGGCTGGCATTCCTGGCCTAGTTTCTCCGCGGTTTCCGGGGGCGGGGAGTCCCCAGAGCCTGCGGGTTGTAATGAGGGAGAGGCTGCGCCTGGAAAGGCCTCCCCCCGCCGCCGCCCTGGCCCCTGAGACTTGCGTGCGAGCGCTAGGGGTCTGGAGCCGAGGGACCGC
>NW_007729478.1:46100-48716 GCF_000696425.1 Galeopterus variegatus
GAGGGGTTGGGGGACAGAGCGGGAGGGGAGAACAGGGGACCCGGGCAGGTGTCGCAGGTGAATTGAGAGCATTTCCTCCTCTGCCTTAAGGTGGCCGATCCTCAGGTCTTCTTTATTGGGGTTGACTTTTAGGAAGGCAGATTCCATTCAATTCCGGAGTAACTAAACACAAAACCAACTAATGAGCCCCTAGTGCCGGCTCTTGTAGAGCATTGTAACTTTTCTGCACTGAGGATGCTATTATATTTTTTTCCCCCACCCTTTCTCTGTTTCATTGTTCTTTTCCCCGTCCCCCCCCCCCCGACCTGCTTCATCAGAACAAATAAGGAATGACCCACTTTTAAGTAGTTACCCCCTCCTGCTCTCATTACGTGTTTGTTTCACGCGGGAAAATTTAGGGCAGTTACCGCAGTTACTTGTGCAGATGTAAGGAAAGCGTCTGTGTTTGTGCCTCAGAGAGAATGTCAGGCATTGTAGCCTGAGAAATTGATTACTGAACCAGCTTAATTGTGTGTCAACCCCTATTACGGCTTCTTCCCAGACTTGGATTTACTGTACGAATAGGTCTTCCCTTCCGGTCTCTCTGTTTAGAGGGTGAAAGGTATAGTCAGATAAGGGAGGACGTTAGTGCTAAGGCTCTGAGTTCTCAATCAGTATTTGATTTGAGGTGATCATGTGTTTTAAGCTATCTGAAATGCAGAGCTTTGTATGATTTTTCTGTGTACACGCGATAAGAGCAAAAAGTTAGTTGCAAAAGCAAAACTTCATCTCTGAGCTTTAAAGGATACCTGCTCTTGATCACTACAACCCTGAAAAAAAACAACCTCATATTTTCTTTGTATTACTGTAAAAGAGTTGGTAAACTGCTTTTTTGGTGTGAGACTGGAAACACAGAAGTGAACTTAGGTTTGTATTGATGAACATAATCTGCCTTTCATATAGGTTTGCTTTGACTTATTTTTCTAGTAATGGCAAAGGGTTTTCTGCCACACAATCCACTGGTATCTCCACTGACTATTTTGAAAAATATTTGTTTGAGATTAGGGGTCTAATCTTTTGTATTACTGATTTTAATGAACTGATCGTATGTCAGTTGACTTTGGCTGTTTAGGCTGGTTAATTTGGATAATAGAAAAGATATGATGTTAGAAATGTTGAAGTTGTATATTGGACAACTTTATTCCTGTATAATTTGCAAATGAGTGCATTGTTATTTTTTTATTTTTATTTTTTTTAAAAGATGACCGGTAAGGAGATCTTAACCCTTGGCTTGGTGTTGTCAGCACCACACTCAGCCAGTGAGCGAACCAGCCATCCCTATATAGGATCCAAACCCATGGCCTTGGTGTTATCAGCACTGCACTTTCCCGAGTGAGACACGGGCCCGGCCCTTGCATTCTGTTATTGAGAGTAAATATAATATTTTGTAGTACAAACTTCAGCTTTTGGCTAAGAAATTGGCAGTGAGTTGGTGTGTGGAGACTGTTCTTAAAACGTAAATGTTTTAAATTACAAGGAACTGCAATGGTGTGTAGGCTATAACAATTCACAGTGCCAGACTTGGAAGGCTATTTGGATGAGTGCTCTCTGTAAAGAAACATGTTAAGTATCTGCAATAAAAGCTAATTTGCAGCTATACACAAGGGATTTTGCATGAAAAATAATAACTCAGTCATGCACCTTTGCTCTTTATTTATCTGCCAGTTATGACCAAAACATCTCATATTTTCATTGGAGTTTCCTGCTAAGACAAGTGTTGGTTTTGCATTGGCTTTGCTGCTCAGTTTGGAAGTTGGTTTTCAGTCTTATGCTTGCATCTTAAGTATAGGTTGTAAAGTAAAAAAGAAAGCTGCTGAGTCAGTGGCAGGTTGTCTCATTTAGTCTTTCTGATTTGCAAAATGGAATTTCTATTATAATTCGAATTTTCAATATGATATGCTTGCTGAAAGATAGTAAAGGCAAATAAGCTTTCATAATACATGAATTGAAAATATTATCTTTTTAATGCTGGTGCCACGAATTGTACCTCCTCTTTCAGATTATTGGTTCAACAGATAGACTTATAGTAACAGGATACCTTGTGGGACTGGGACATTCCTTTATAAGAGTTAAAAATTGGGGAAAGAATTTCACATAGTATAGCTGGTACGAAACAGTCTTTAGCATCAGATTGTAGGAAAGTCCAAAATTAGATAATTTTGAAATTTATTTTTTAAATTTTTTTAAAAGATGACCGGTAAGGGAATCTTAACCCTTGGTATTGTCAGCACCACGCTCTCTGAAGTGAGCCAACTGGCCATCCCTATATAGGGATCAAAACGCGTGGCCTTGGTGTTATCAGCACCACACTCTCCCAAGTGAGTCACGGGCCGGCCCTTGATTTTGAAATTTAAAACTTAGTATTTTGTGGGAAGAAGTTAAGTAGTTTATAAACTTTAAAACATTTTCTACATATGTGAGTATATGGGTGTAGTAGGGCTTAATGTGGTATTTGAAGACTTTATTGGAAAAAATATAACACGATTAAAGGGAATTAAAAAGAAAAAATTTAATTATTCCAACCTATCTTTTTTTTTTTTTTTTGTCTTTTTTTTTTTTCCGTGTCCGGCAACGGAT
>NW_007729478.1:49086-71829 GCF_000696425.1 Galeopterus variegatus
GCCTCCGCGCTTCCCAAGCGGCGCACTAGCGCAGTGTGCCACCGGGCCGGCCCTTTTTTTTTTTTTTAAAAAGATGACCGGTAAGGGGATCTTAACCCTTGACTTGGTGTTGTCAACACCACGTTCACCCAGTGAGCGAACCGGCCATCCCTATGTGGGATCCGAACCCAGGGCCTTGGTGTTATCAGCACCGCACTCTCCCGAGTGAGCCACGGGCCGGCCCCCCAACCTATCTTACATTTACATTTTTCTGTACTCTAATCCTGTTATACTTGTATAATGTAGTTATTAGTATGATACAATAATTCTGTTTATACTTGTATATAATGCTGTGGTTATTGTTCTTTTTAAATTCTGTTTCTTTCTTTTTTTGGGGTGGCTGGTGGGTATGGGGATCTGAACCCTTGACCTTGGTGTTATAACACCATGCTCTAATCAACTGAGCTAACCTGCCAGCCTAATTGTGTTTTTAAACTTAACATTTTTCCCCTGGTGCTTCATATTACTGTTATTTTATGGCTTTGTAGTAGTCCATAGTTTTACTGCCACAGTTTATTTAACCATTTCCCTATCTTAACATTTTGTAATTCCACTTTTTTATTCTCAAAATAATGCTTAATGAAATCATTTTGCTAATATGATGGTCCATGCTAAATTCCCCTTTTTTTTTTTTTAGTGGTGGCTGCCTGGTGACAGGGATCAGACCTTTGACCTTGGTGTTGTCAACCCAATGCTCAAACCAGTTGAGCTAACCCGCCAGTCCCAAATTACGTTTTGAACTTTTGAAAAAGTAAATTATCTTTGAACTACTTCCTTTGCAGTTGGTCATTAGGACTATTACATTATGGTATTTAATTGAGAATTGAATTGAAGCAAGGTGAAAGATGTAGATATGCATGTGTGACTTGAATTCATTGAGTAGGAATCTAAATATAAATTCATAATTCTTCTGTTACTAATTTGCTGCAAGTTTTTGTGTTAATTAACCTCACTTTTACAATATAAGAAGTAATGTAATTCTTATATTTCAGTAATATGGGACTTAAGTGTTTCTCAGTGCTTCTTGTTTCAACCAAAACTAGTATGTACAAATCTATATTTTCTTTTGGTTTATGGAAGAGTCATCTTATAGGGTTTTTAAGATCTTTTAAATATCTTGAAAGATTCTTCAAATTTTTTTATTGTGTATATGCAGTTCATTTATCTCTTAATTTAGGGTTACTTAGATTTTTTTTTTTTTTTTTGTCTTTTTGTCTTTTTCCGTGTCCGGCAACGGATCGCAACCCTCAGTGTCGCCCCCGCACCGGACCGGGGACCGGCAACGGGATCGCAGCCCTCGGCGTTGCTCCCGCGCCTCGCCCAGCCAGCGAGCAGGAACCGGTCTGTATGTGGGATCCAAACCCTCGGGCGGGAGCGCTGCCGCGCTTCCCAAGCGGCGCACTATCCAGTGCGCCACCGGGCCAGCCCTAGGGTTACTTAGATTTTAAGAGTCTGATTTTTAATTATGGAAAAAAAGATCTATTAAATAGGTACTGTTCTATCTGCTAGGGATGAAAAGGTGAGTAATGTAACATACAAGGTGAGTATTAAGACCTAGTAGAACAAACAGTCTTATAAATAAGCACCATAACTGCAACACAACAAATACATAGTAGAGCAGAAGGAAACACTTCTGTATGGTGTGGATTAGAAATGGTTTACATAGGAGACATTTGACTTAAAACTTAAAGAATATTGTGAAAAGACACAAAGTAGTGGAAGAATGTGGTGGATTTTTATTAAAATGCAGGTAATCTAGTGTGGGAGCAAAGGTAGTTTTGGAGGGAAGTGGGTACTAAGCTGGAGGGGTAAGAAGGGGCTATGTTATGAAAAGTTTTAAAGTCAAACAAGAAATTAAGACCCTACATTGTAGGGAACAGGTAGCATTTAAAAATTTTTTTCCAATTGTTTGTTTATAGTATATAGAAATAAAACTGATTCTTTTTCTTTTTTTTTTGTCTTTTTGTCTTTTTCCATGTCCGGCAACGGATCGCAACCCTCAGTGTTGCCCCCGTACTGGACCGGGGACCGGCAACGGGATCGCAACCCTCGGCGTTGCTCCCGCGCCTCGCTCAGCCAGTGAGCGGGCACCGATCCACATGTGGGATCCGAACCCTCGGGCGGGAGCGCCGCCGTGCTTCCCAAGCGGCGCACTATCCAGTGCGCCACCGGGCCGGCCCAAAAACTGATTCTTTTTCAAATTGACTTTGTATTCTGTTATCTGACCAAATTTACTTTTTAGTTCTAGTAGCTTTTAGATTCCTTAGGATTTCCTTCACATACAATTGTAGTGTCTGTAGAGAAAACCAGTTGTACGTTCTTATTTCCAATTGATATGCCTTTTGTTTTTTCCTGCCTTATTTCCACTGGCTACATTAGTGCTGTTCACAGAAATATAACGTAAGCCATATATGTAACTAAAATTTTCTAGTAGCCCCATACTAAAAAAAAAAAAAAAAGTGAAATTAAATTTAAGGTTTTATTTACTCCATTACATCCAAAACATTACTCAATGTATGTAGTAGTTTCCAGGGCTGCATAATAAATTACCACAAACTGTGTGATTTCAAATGACAGAAATTCATTCTTTTATAGTTCTGGAAACTAGATATCTGAAACCAAGGTTTCAGCAGGGCTGCATTCCTTCCGAAGACTCTTGGGAAAAATGCTTCTTTTCCTATTTCTGGTGGTTGCTGGCAATCCTTAAACATAAAGGATATTTAGGTTTTGTGTTTCTTCTTGTGGCAATTTTGGTAATTTGTGTCTTAAAGAATTTGTAAATTTCACTTAAGTTGCTGAATTTTATTGGCATGAAAGTGTTTATAATATTCCCTTGCTATATATCTTTTTAATGTCTAAGGGATTTGTAGTGATACACCTTCTTTTGTTTCTCATATTGGTAATTCCTGCCTCTTGCTTTTTCTTGATCTAGAGGTATTGATCTCTATTGATATTGCTTGTCCATTTTAAATTTTATTGATTTGTGCTCTTTATTGTATTTTTTCTTTCCACCCCATTGGTTTAATTTGCTTTTCTTTTTATAGCCTTAAGGTGGACATTTATATGGTTGATTTTAGAACCTTCTTTTCTACTGTGTTCTTAAAACTATGAATTTCTCACTAAGCACTGCTTTAGCTGCCTCTTACAAATTGATTTCTGTTATTTTCATTCAGTTCAAAATGTTTTCTAATTTCTGTTACAGTTTCTTTCTTTTTTTTTTTCTTTTTGGTGGCTAACTAGTAGGGAGATCTGATCCCTGACTTTGGTATTATAGCACCACGCTCTAACCAACAGAGCTAACTGGCCAGCCTAAAGACATTACGTGTTTAAAAACTTTTTTTTTGCTCCTGGCCTGTAAGGTTATAAGAACCCTTGATCTTGGTATTATAGCACTGTAGTCTAACCAACTGAGCTAACTAGCCAGCTCACAATTTCCTTTTTGATTTGTGGGTTATTTAGAAAAGTGTTTAATTTCTAAATACTGGGATATTTTGTAAGGTATCTTTCTATTAAAATGATTTCAAATTTAATTCCATTGTAGTCACAGAACATGTTCTATATAATTTATATTCTTTTAAATACATCCAGTCTTGATTTCTGGGCCAGCATGTGATTTATCTTGCTAAATATTCTATGTGTACTTGAATAGAATGTTTATCTTGCTGTTTTTTGTTTTTTTTTTTGTCTTTTTCGTGACCGGTAAGGGGATCGCAACCCTTGGCTTGGTGTCGCCTGCACCGTGCTCAGCCAGTTAGCGCACCGGCCAGTCCTATATAGGATCCGAACCGCGGCGGAATCGTCACACTCTCCCGAGTGCGCCTCGGGGCCGGCCCCTATCTTGCTGTTTTTTTTTTTTTCAAAAGATGACCGGTAAGGGGATCTCAACCCTTGGCTTGGTGTTGTCAGCACCACGCTCAGCCATTGAGCAAACCGGCCATCCCTATATAGGATCCGAACCCATGGCCTTGGTGTTATCAGCACCGCACTCTCCCGAGTGAGCCACGGACCGGCCTATCTTGCTGTTTTTGGATGGAGTGTTTTATAAATATTATGTCAAGTTGGTTGATAGGGTTCTTCATATCTTATATATTCTTATTGATTTTCTGTACACTTATTCTTTGAATTACTGACTGAGTGAGTAGTGTTGAACTCTATAACTGTGGATCAGTTTATTTCTCCTTTCAGGTCTATCTGTTTTTGCTCCATGTACTTTGATGCTTTCTTGTTAGATATATACGCGTTTAGGATTGTTATGTCTTGAACAGTTGACTTATTTATTTATTTTTATTTTTATTATTTTTTAAAAAGATGACCGGTAAGGGGATCTCAACCCTTGGCTTGGTGTTGTCAGCACCACGCTCAGCCATTGAGCAAACCGGCCATCCCTATATAGGATCCGAACCCAAGGGAGAGGCGTAGAAACTGCAAAATCCCCAAAGGTGGTGTCTTAACTATTACAGAAAGAGCAAGATGGTTAGGGTGGCTGCAATGAAGTGAACAAATATGAGTCAGAGAGTTAACGGAAGACGTGCATATACAGGGCCATTGAAAGCACTTTGGCTTTTACCTTGAGTGAGATTGGAAGCCATTGGAAGGTTATTTAATAGAGCCTATTTTGTAATAAAGTGTTAAATATCTTATGTAATTTATTGAATATTGTATTGAAAGTGAAAAGCAGAATAGTTGTGTGGGTACTCGAAGAACAGGTTCTACTGAAGGCAGATGACCATCATAAGTCAAGGATCATCTGTATTTTATTGAAATACTTGTTGGAAAGTATAGTTTTATGTGATGGAGTGCTTGAAAATGCGAGAATCTCCCTGCTTGAAAAGGAAGCCACTGTCTCATTTTTTAGTATTTTTTTTTTTTTCTTTTTTAAAATTTTTTAAAAGATGACCAGTAAGGGAATCTTAACCCTTGACTTGGTGTTGTCAGCACCACACTCACCCAGTGAGCAAACCGGCCATCCCTATATGGGATCCGAACCCGTGGCCTTGGTGTCATCAGCACCACACTCTCCCGAGTGAGCCACAGGCCGGCCCACGTGGCCTTGGTTTTATCAGCACCGCACTCTCCTGAGTGAGCCACGGGTTGGCTCTGACTCTTTTATTGTTATTATGAAATGTTTCTCTCTATCCCTGCTCTTTGCCTATTATTAATATAGCCATTCTAGCTTTCTTATGATTAAAATTTATGTGTTATATCTTTTTGCATCCTTTAACCTTTTTAAAAACACTTGAATTTTTTAGAGCAACTTTAGATTTACAGAAAAATTGAGAAGATGACATTCCCTCCCTATAACCCAGAACCAATTTTTCCCATTATTAACGTCTTACATTAGTATGGTACATTTGTTACAATTAGTGATAATAATATATCAATATATAGATATATTATTAATTAAAGTCCATAGTTTATTCACATTTTCTTAGTTTTTATCTGTCCTTTTTCTGTTCTAGGATCCCATTCAGATATCATGTTACATTTAGTTGTCATGCCTCCTTAGACCACTCTTGGGGGTAAGAGTTTCTCAAAATTTACTTATTTTTGATGACCATTGTAGTCCTGAGGAGTACTGGTCAGGCATTTTGTAGGATGTCCCTCTGTTGGAGGGTTTTTTTTTTTTTTTTTTTTTGGTGGCTGGCCGGTACAGGAATTGAACCCTGAACGCTTGTCCTTGGTGTTATCAGCACACTGCTCTAACCAACTGAGCTAAATGGTGAGCCCTACTGGAGTTTTTCGGATGTTTTTCTTAGGATTAGACTGGGGTTATGGGTTTTTGTGAGGCAGATCACAGAGGTACAGTGCCATTTTCATCACATGATATCAAGAGTATACATACTTTCAACACGGTTTATGACTGTTGATGTTGATACTTGGCTTAGGTGTTTTTCATGTTTTCCTACTAAAAAGTTAACTGTCCGCACCCCTCACTTCCATACTGTATTCTTTGGAAGGAAGTCACTAAGCTCATTCCACTCTTAAGAAGTGGGGAGTTCTGCTACATAAGTTGTTTGAAATTCTTTTGCTGGGAGATTTGTCTCTTCTCCATTTATTATTTATATCATTAATTTTATCAGTATAGATTATGGATATTTATTTTATTCTTTGAGTTATAATCCAATACTCCTATTTTTTTGCTTGAATGGTTTCAGCTTTAGCTCTTGGGAGCTTTTTCAGTTGACTCCTATGCTCCTTTGACATATGAGGGCACTTCAAAAAGTTAGTGGAGGGCCGGCCCGTGGCTCACTCGGGAGAGTGCGGTGCTGATAACACCAAGGCCCCGGGTTCGGATCCCATATAGGGATGGCCGGTTCGCTCACTGGCTGAGCGTGGTGCTGACAACACCAAGTCGAGGGTTAAGATCCCCTTACCGGTCATCTTTAAAAAAAAAAAAAAAAAAAAAAAAAAAAGTTAGTGGAAAAATATAATTAAAAGACAATATAAATCTTTCCATGAACTTTTTGAAGTTCCCTTGTACACCTGTAAGTGTGGGTTTGTTTGTTTATTTACTTTTTGAGCACTTACTTTCTGGTACTGAAAAATGCTCATTTGTATGTTTCCTGCCCAGTCCTGTAATCAGTCATGTCTGCAAGAAGCCTTGATTCTTTTCATTAGATAATGGTGTTAGAAACCAAGATCTGGGGCCGAGCCCGTGGCGCACTCGGGAGAGTGTGGCGCTGGGAGCGCAGTAGTGCTCCCGCCGTGGGTTCGGATCCTATATAGGGATGGCCGGTTAGCTCACTTGGGAGAACCTGTAAGTGTGGGTTTGTTTGTTTATTTACTTTTTGAGCACTTACTTTCTGGTACTGAAAAATGCTCATTTGTATGTTTCCTGCCCAGTCCTGTAATCAGTCATGTCTGCAAGAAGCCTTGATTCTTTTCATTAGATAATGGTGTTAGAAACCAAGATCTGGGGCCGAGCCCGTGGCGCACTCGGGAGAGTGTGGCGCTGGGAGCGCAGTAGTGCTCCCGCCGTGGGTTCGGATCCTATATAGGGATGGCCGGTGCGCTCACTGGCTGAGTGCGGTGCGGCCCGTCTCAAAAAGGACAAAAAAAACCCCCCAAAAAACCCAAGATCTGGGTGCTAGGTGTGTTCACTGCTGCTGGCATGTCTTTGCTTCCAAGCCCTCTCAGCTGAAAAAAGAGGGAAATATATGTGTGTATATTCAACCATTATATGCATGTTTATAAATCTCTATGTAACCATCTGTATGTATATTAAGCTAAATAATAGCTCATACTGAGTCTTTATGGATTACCCTAGCCTCTTCTCCTTGCTTACTTGTAGATTTTTACTCTGACGGTGAGAAACTTGTCACCCATCATTTGTCATCCATTTATGTAATTGTTCAATTCCAGTATAAATGTATAGTGGTATCAGAATTATTAACGTACATACCCATGGGAAACAGCTTTATCAACTAGAGTGGTTATTTGCAGTTCCTTTTTCCTTTAGTTTTACAGACTCTACTCATTTCCAAAGTTGTTACTTTGATCAACACCTTTTCTCCTCCACCCGCTCCAGCAAGGGTGTTTCATACATTTGTATTACAGTTATATTCTGTTGATATACTCCACGTGGGATCCCCTGACCTCCTAAATGATTTTTTAAAAATTTCATACATTAAGGTTCACTTTCTGTGTTGTGAAGTTGTATGAATTTTTTTTTTTTTGTCTTTTTTCCGTGTCTGGCAACGGATCGCAACCCTCAGTGTCGCCCCCGTACCGGACTGGGACCGGCAACGGGATCGCAACCCTCGGCGCTGCCCCCGCGCCTCGCTCAGCCAGTGAGCGGGAACCGGTCTGTATGTGGGATCCGAACCCTCGGTGGGAGCGCCGCCGCGCTTCCCAAAAGGCGCACTAGCGCAGTGTGCCACCGGGCCGGCCCCGAAGTTGTATGAATTTTAACAAATGCATAAAGATATATATCTACCATTACAGTATCATCCTGAATTGTTTTACCACCGTTAAAATCCTCTGTACTTCAACTCTTCAACAATCTGTCTCCTTTCAAGACCACTGATCTCTTTTTTACTGTTTGTAGTTTTGCCTTTTCTAGAATGTATAATTAGAATCATATAGTATGTGGCCTTTTCAGACTGGCTGTTTTCACTTAGCAATATACATTTAAGATTCCTTCACGTTTTTCATGGTTTGCTAGCTTTTTTTTGTTGTTGCTGAATAATCCATTGTGTGGATGTATCACAGTTTGTTTATCCATTCACCTATTGAAGGACATCTTCCTTACTTCTGGTTTTTAGTTTTTATGACTAAAGCTGCTGTAAACATTGAGTGTAGGTTTTGCACGTAAATAAGTTTTCAAATCAGTTGCATAATCAAATTCCTTAGGAGTGTGATTGCTCAGTCATATGGCAAGCCTGTGTTTAGCGTTGTAAGAAACTGCCAAACTGTCTTCCAGAGTGGCTGTTCCATTTGTATTCCTATCAGCAATGATTGTGAGAGTTCTTGTTGTTCTGCATTGTCATTGATATCGTCAGTTTTTTGGATTTTGGCCATTCTAATACGTGTGTATTTATATATCATTGTTATTTCACTCTACATTTCTGTAATGACTAATGGTGTTGAGCATTTTTTCACATACTTATTTGCCATATGTTTATCTCTGGTGAGGTGTATGTTCAGATATTTTGCCCATTTCTTTCTTTATTTTTATTTTAGTGGCTGGCCAGTACATGGATTCAACCCCGGACCTTGGTACTATCAGCACCTTCCTGTAACCGAGTTAACTAGCCAGCCCTATTTTGCCCATTTCTTAATTGGGTTATTTTATTGAGTTCTAAGAGTTTTTAGTATGTTTTGTATATCAGTCCTATACCAGATACGTGTTTTGCAAATATTTCCTCTAACTTTGTGGTTTGTCCTTTCATTTTCTTAACAGTATTTTTCAGAGCATGCATGTTTTTTGTTTGTTTGTGTTTTTTCCTAGAGCATAAGTTTTTAATAAAGCCAAGCTTACCAAATTTTTTTTTTATGGATCATGCCTTTGGTGTTGTATCTAAAAGCTCATCACCAAACCTAAAGGTCACATAGATTTTCTCTTATTTTTTCCTGGGAGTTCTATAATATTGTGCTTTCTATTTAGATCTGTCATTCACTTTGTTCAAAGTCTTAGCCTAAATTCATTTTTTTAGCATAGGGACATTCAGTTTTTCCACCAGTTTTTCCACCAATATTTGTTGAAAAACTATCCTTTCTCCATTGAATTGCCTTTGCTTCTTTGTTAAAGTTCAGTCATTATTTACTTATTTATTCAGAATATTTTTTATTTTTTTAAATTTAAATTTACTTTTTCTTAAAATAGACTTTATTTTTTGGCAACTGGTGAATACAGGGATTAAACCCTAAATTAATTTTTCTTAATTGACACATGATACTTGCATATATTTGTGGGGTACAGTGTGATATTTGGGTACATGTATACAGTGTGCAATGATCATATCAGGATAATTAGCATTACCTCAAACATTTGTCATTTCTTTATGTTGGGAATGTTCAAAATCCTCCCTATTAGCTATTTGAAATTATACAATAAATAGTTATTAAGTGTAGTAACATGCAGTATTTCTCTTTCTGTGCCTGGCTTATTTCACTTAATGTAATTTTCTCCAAGCTCATCCATGTTGCCACAAATGGCAGAATTTCTTTCTTTTTTTATGGCTAAGTAGTATTCCATCATGTACGTATATGCCACATTTTCTTTTTCCAGTCATCTGTTGATGGACACTTAGGTTGATTCCATATCTTGACTATTGGAATAGAGCTGGAGGTGCAGGTATACCTTTGACATGTTGATTTCCTTTCCTTTTTTTTTTTTAAAAGATGACTGGTACGGGGATCTTAACCCATGACTTGGTGTTGTCAGCACCACGCTCTCCGAAGTCAGCTAAGCAGCCATCCCTATATAGGGATTGGAACCTGTAGCCTTGGTGTTATCAGCACCACACTCTCCTAAGTGAGCCACAGGCTGGCCCTGATTTCCTTTCCTTTGTATACATACCCGGTAGTGGGATTGGTGGATCATATGGCAGTTCTATATTTAGATTTTGAGAAATCTCTATACTGTTTTCCATAATGGCTGTACTAATTTACATTCCCACCAACAATTTATGAGCTTCCCTTTCTTTGCATCCTTGCCAGCATTTGTTATTTTCTCTTTGAGAATAGCGGTTCTAACTGGGGTGAGATGATATTTCATTGTGGTTTTGATTTGCATTTCCCTGATGGTTAGAGATATTGGGCATTTTTTCATGCATCTGTTGGCCATTTGCTGAAAATCAGTTGGCTGCAGCTACGTGGATTTATTGATGGATTTTTAATTTTGTTACATTGGTCTGTGTGTCTTTTTATGTGCCAGTATCATGCTG
Organism: Galeopterus variegatus; assembly: GCF_000696425.1. Taxonomy (NCBI): domain Eukaryota; kingdom Metazoa; phylum Chordata; class Mammalia; order Dermoptera; family Cynocephalidae; genus Galeopterus; species Galeopterus variegatus. The sequence continues at coordinate 59,514 of NW_007729478.1, forward strand.
TTTTGATTACTATAGCTTTGTAGTATGTTTTGAAGTCAGGGAGTGTGATACCTTTCACTCTTGTTTGTTTTGCTCAGGATTGCTTTGGCTATTTGGGCTCTTTTGTGGTTTCATATGAATTTTAAGATTGTTTTCTTTGTTTCTGTGAAGTATGTCATTGTTATTTTGATAGGCATTGCTCTGAATCTCCATTGCTTTGGGTACTATGGTTATTTTAACAATATTGATTCTTCCTATCCATGATCATGGGATGTCTTTTCATTTTTTTGTGTCTTTAATTTCTTTAATCAGTGTTCTACAGGTGTCCTTGTAGAAATCTTTCACTTTCTTAGTTAAATTTATTCCTAGGTGTTTTGTTTTGTTTTGTTTTTGATGCTATTATATATGAGATTGCTTTCTTGATTTGTTTTTCATCTTGCTTTTATTGGTGTAGAGAAGGGCAACTGATTTTTATATGTTGATTTTGTATCCTACATCTTTACTGAATTTGTTTATCAATTCTAAGAGGTTTTTGGTAGCACTTTTAGGGTTTTCTAAGGGTACATGAGATCATGTTGTTTGCAAACAGGGTCAGTTTGACTTGCTGTTTTTCAATTTGGATGCATTTTATTTCTTTCTCTTGCCTAATTGCTCTGGCTAGGACTTCCAGTACTGTCTTGAATAAGAGTGGAGAAAGTGGGCATCTTTGTCTAGTTCCAGTTCTTAGCAGAAAACCTTGCAACTTTTCCCTATTCAGTAGGACATTTAGTAGGACATTTGTCATATATGGACTTTACTGTGTTGAGGTACATTTCCTCTATACCTAATTTGTTGAGGGTTTTATTGTGAAGGGATGTTGACTCTTATCAAATGCTTTTTCTGTTTCAGTTGAGATGATCATATGTTTTTTGTCTTTCATTCTTTTGATTTGCCTATGTTGAACCAACCTTGGATTCCACTTGATCATGGTGAATGATCTTTTTAATATGCTGCTGGATTTGGTTTACTAGTATTTTGTTGAGGTTTTTTGCATCTATGTTCATCAGGGGTATTGGCCTATAGTTCTCTTTTATTATGTCCTTTTCTGGTTTTGGTATCAGGGTAATGCTGGCCTTGTAGAATGAATTTGGAAGAATTTCCTTCTCTTCAATCTTTTGTAAGAGTTTGAGAAGAATTGGTATTAATTCTTCCTTAAATGTTTGGTAGAATTCAGCAGTGAAGCCTTCCAGTCTGGGGCTTTTCTTTTATTGGAGACTTTTTATTACTGATTCAATCTTGTTTTGCACGGTTGGTCTGGTTTTCCGTTTCTTCCTGGTTCAATTTTGGTAGGTTGTATGTATTGAGGAATTTATCCATTTCCTCTAGATTTTCCAATTTGTTCGCGTAGTTGTTTGTAATAATCTCTAAAGATCCTTTGTATTAGTTGTAATGGCTGATGTTTGTTTCTAATTTTATTTTTTATTTTATTTGAGTCTTTCCTCTTTTTTTCTTGGTTAGTCTAGCTAAAGGTTTGTCAGTTTTGTTTATCTTTTGAAAAAAACCAACATTTGATTGCTTTTTTTTTTTTTTTAGTCCAAATTTTGTTTTTTTCTGCTCTGGTCTTTATTATTTCTTTCCTACTACTAATTTTGGATTTAGTTTGTTTTTGCTTTCCTTTTTCCTTGAGATGCTCATTAGGTAGTTTTTGAAATCTTTCTACTTTTTTGTTACAGGCATTTATTGCTATAAACTTCTCTGTTAGTACTGCTTTGGCTGTATCCCATAGTTTATGAGAGATTGTATTTCTGTTTCCATTTGTTTCAAGAAATTTTAAAATTTCCTTTATAATTCCTTCTTTTACTCGTTGGTCACTCAGGAGCATGTCATTTAATTTTCATTTATTTGTACAGTTTCAGAAGTTCCTCTTGCTATTGGTTTTCACTTATGTTACTGTTAGAGAAGATATTTGATATGGTTTCTGTTTATAAAATTTGTTGAGATTTGTTTTGTGGCCTGACATTTTGTCAGTCCTGGAGAACGTTCCATGTGCTGATGAGAAGAATGTGTATTCTGCAGCTGTTGGATTAAATATTCTGTAATGTCTGTAATGTCTATTTGATCTGAAGTGCAGTTTAAAACAAATGTTTCTTTACTGCTTTTCTGGTTAGATAATCTGTCCAATGCTGAGAGTGGGGTGTTGAAGTCCCCAACTATTATTATCTTGAAGTCCATCTTTCCCTTTCGATCTAATAATATTTGCTTTATATATCTGGGTGCTCCAATGTTGGGTGCATATATATTTACAGTTGTCATATCCTCTGGCTAGATTGACCCCTTCAAAATTATATAATGCCCCTCTTTCTCTCTCTCCCTCTATTTATTTTTGGCAGCTAGCCCATACAGGGATCTGAACTCTTGACCTTGGTGTTATGTGTCTCTTTTTACACTTTTTTTTTTTTTTTTTTGGTCTTTTTGTTTTTTTCTGTGTCCGGCAACGGATCGCAACCCTCAGTGTCGCCCCCGTACCGGACAGGGACCGGCAACGGGATCGCAACCCTCGGTGTCGCTCCCGCGCCTCGCCCAGCCAGTGAGCAGGAACCAGTCCGTATGCGGGATCCGAACCCTCGGGCGGGAGCGCCGCCGCGCTTCCCAAGCCGCGCACTATCCAGTGCGCCACCGGGCCGGCCCCTCTTTTTACACTTTTTGATAGAAAGTCTATTTTACCCAATATATGTATAGCTACTCCTACTTGATTTTGGTTTTCATTTGCATGGAATATCACTTTCCATTTTTTTTAATTTTCCTTTTTTTTTTTGTCTTTTTCCATGTCCGGCAACCCGGCCCACACTTTCCATTTTTAAACTTTCAGTCTCTTGTGTTTTTACAGGTGAAGTGAGTTTTTGAAGGGCGTATGTAGTTAGGTCTTGTTTTTTTTTAATTCATTCAGCCATTCTGTATCTTTTAATTGGGGAACTTAGTCCATTTACATTCAAAGTTACTGATAGGTGAGGAATTACTCTATCATTTTGTTGATTGTTTTCTAGTTGTTTTGTATATCTTTTGTTTCTTGTTCCTCTTATTGTTTATCATTGCAGTTTAGTGTTTTTCTGTAGTGATAAGGTTTGATTCCTTTCTGCTTTACCATGTGTTTTATCCTTTTTCCCTGCTTTTTTGATGGTAGTTATTGTCTTTTTGCTTCTAGTTGTAGGATTCTCTTGATTATTTCTTATAAGGCTGTTCTAGTGGTGATGAATTCTCTCGGTTTTTGCTTGTTTGTGAAAAACTTTACTTCTCCTTTATTTCCAAAGTATAGCTTTCCTAGGTACAGTATTCTTGGCTGGCAATGTTTTTACTTTCAGCACTTTGAATATATCATCCCATTCTCTTCTGGCATATAAGGCTCTGCTGAGAAATTTTCTGTTAGTCTAATGGGGATTCCCTTATATATGATATGGTGCTTTTCTCTTGCTGGTTTTAGAATTCTCTTTGTCTTTGACTTTTGACATTTTGAGTATAAGTGCTTTGGAGAGGACCTGTTTGGGGACCTTTGAGGTTCCTGGATCTATATGTACATATATCTCCTAACTCTTGGCAAGTTTTCAGCTATTATTTCTTTAAATAGGTTTTTGATACTTTTTCCCATCTCTTCTCCTTTGGAAATGCCTATTATTTGAATATGTTTGCTTCATAGTAGTGTCTGATAATATCTGTAGGCTTTCTTCATTCTTTGTAAATTCTTATTTCTTTTTTTTTTTCTCTCTGACTTGGTAATTTCGAATTACCTATCATTGAATTCAGAGAGTCTTCTGATTCCTGAAGTCTGATGTTGAAGCTCTCTATTGTATTTTAATTTAATGCATTGAATTCTTCAGCTGCAGAATTTGTTGTTTTTTTATGATAGCTATCTGTTTGTTAAATTTCTCATTGACGTCATGAATTGTTTTCCTGATTTTGTTGAATTGTCTGTGTTCTCTTGGATCTCATTGAATTTTCTTTTTTTAAAAATGTTTTTGTATTATTGTTTGAGCTTTCTTAAGATCATTATTTTGAGTTCTTCTTTCAGGAGTTCATAGACTTCCTTTTCTTTGGGGTCTGTTGTTGACATGTTACAGTATTCCTTTGGTGATTTTTTTTTTTTTTTGCTTTCTCATGTTTCTTGTGTCCCTGAGCTAATGTCTGTGCATTTGGTGGAACAGTTTCTGTTTCTAAACTTTACAGAGTGGCTTTTGTAGAGTCTTTCACCTGCAGTTGGGTCTTAGTGTGCTGGTTGGGAAGGGTGTAGTGATTCTGGTTCTGCTTAGGTAAGTGGTGTAGCCTCCAAGCAACTGCTTCAGCTGTGATCAACATCACTGATAACTCTGGGTACCTCAGTGACATAGGCTGTAGAAGTTTGTGGCAGTGGTGGTGGTGGCATAGGTTTTTAAGGTCTTCAGTGGCAAGGGCTTTTTGGGAAAATTCTAAATTTTCCTACACTGGGGCGACTTCACTAAGGGGATTCCTGTTGGTGTTGAGTCTGACCTGACCTACAGCAGCACAGCTCTGACTTCATCCCAGGGGAAAGTTGTGTCTCAGCAGCTCAGTGTCTGTGGGAATAGTCTGGCTCCAGGGAAGGAGAGTACTAGAGTTATTTGCCCCCTAGGGCAGGGTGTCTCAGTTCAGCCACCATTCCATTTCCCTGGGATGTAAGGTACTATGTCAGCTCAGCCTTGTGATGTGCAGCTGCTCAGCTCGGCCAAACAGCTTCTCAGCCAAGATAGTAATTCCCCAGGGGGCGATGTGCCACTACAGCTCAGTTCCAGGGGATTGGGGCACCGCCACAAGTGGGAGAGGTAGTTAAAGATTCTCCCAGAAGGAGTGTGCAGCTTCAGCTCCTGCCTGACAGGGAGCGGCACAACTGCAACTGGGAGGGGTGGGTGGAGCTGCTCTACCACTGCTTAGCCCCTCAGGCTGCTGGGAGCTTGGGAGTGTTGGGCCATTGGGTGGGGATGGTTCAGTGGTGCCTCAGCCTCTGGTATGAAAGGATGTCACTCATCTCTGGAGTAAGACACCTTCCAGCAGCAGTTCCTGTTCCAAGATGGTGTAACACAGTAGCTGCATGGGTCACAGAGGGTGGGACACTGTGTCAGCTTCTTTGGGGGTGAGCACAACTGTGTGGTCTCCAGGCATCTCCCTCAGCTGGGTGTAGTCCCTGTGAGGACTGCCAGGGTCCCCAGTGGTGAAGACTGTAGGTGTCCAAGGTATTGATGGGGGCTGCTGGAGTTCTCTTACTTACCTTTTCCCCTCTGGGAGAAGTTCCTCCTGATTCCCAGCTGGTCCTGGCTGGGGAATGAGGTGGTGGAGGCTGTGGTTTCCTTTCATTCTCTATGTAGCTATCTGGGTTTCTTTGCTCACTAGCATTTTTGTTACTCTTTTGTGTTGTTCCAGTGCTCTCTGTTAGTTATTTTCGTCCAAATGTAGTTGTTTATTCATCATTTTGTCTGTGAGTAAGATAGTTGGGTTTTCTAGTTGGTCATCTTTTTCTCCACTTTCTAGAGATTATATTTCCCTCCCTCCCTCCCTCCCTCCCTCCTTCCCTCCCTCCTTCCTTCCTTTCATGGCTGGTCAGTGCAGAGATCTGAACCCATGACCTTGGTGTCAGCAGGTTGCACTCTATCTAGAGGTTATACTTCTATTTGAACTAAAGGCTTGCCATTTTCATGTGAAGATCTCTTGGCTGTGCAACAGCCAGCACCTCCTCTAGCTACTTCAGATTCTACAAAATTTGATATGTTTTTGTCCAATTGAAATTATTTTGTAATATCTTTAGACTTCCTCTTCAACATAAATTATTTAGAAGTATGTTTAATTTTCCAAATGTTTGGAGATTTTCCTGCTATCTTTCTGTTGTCACTCATTTTGATGCTCTAGTTTAATCTCCTTTAACCTGGAACAGTACCTCAGACTTTTTCCCCTTTCATTGTATTGACAGAATTCTGCCTTTTGTTTGGGGTTTTTCTGCTTAGACCCTCATGATTAGCTTATGACTGTGGATTTTTGGCAAGAATACTACATGACTGACATGTTCTTCTTAGTGCATCCCATCAGAAGGCACATGATAACAGTTAGGCCAATAATTAGTGTTGTTAACTTTGATTACTTGGTTAAAGTGGTGGCTACCAGATTTCTCTAGTAATACATTTTATTCCTTTGTAATTATTAGTATTTCTGGGGAAGTACTTTGAGATTGTATGAATATCCTGTTTTCTGACAGAGTTCCATCCAGTGGTTTTAATATCCATTGATAATTCTTGCTTGAATCTGAATACTATGATGATTATAAAATGGTTATTTTCTATCATTCCTTCTACATTTATTAGTTGGCATTCTGTTGTGAAACACCTTCCCTTCCTTTCCTCCCCTACATTTATTTTACACTTTATATTTTATAATATCAGTATGGACTCAAGGCTTTAAAAAACCAATGTAGTATAATGCATTACTGCCATTCATTTTGATGCACAAATTGTCTACAGTGTGGCCAAAGAGAGACTTGTCAAGCTAGTTCCTGTGTCCTTTTGATAGGACCCCACTAGTCTTTGTGCATGCTTTTTTTCTTTCTTTTTTTTTTTTTGCATAAGGTGTTTAAGGTATATTTTGTACTTTCCTTGCCCAGCCCTGGAATTGACCATTTTTCTAAGGAGCTCTGGTATCTTTTAGTAGGGAGTGGTTTTAAGAAGCAAAAAGATTTAGGTGTTAGGTATGTTTGTTGCTGGTAGGATGACACTACTCCTGAGGGTTTTTTTTTTTTTTTTTAAGAGCAGACAGATCTTGAAGACAAACACATGCACTCCCACACACAAACGTTCACAGACACTTTTTTTTTTTTTTTTTTTTTAAAGATGACTGGTAAGGGGATCTCAACCCTTGGCTTGGTGTTCTCAGCACCACGCTTAGCCAGTGAGCTAACCGGCCATCCCTATATAGGATCCAAACCCGTGGCCTTGGTGTTATCAGCACCTCACTCTCCTGAGTGAGCCACGGGCTGGCCCACAGACACATTTTTAACAACTTTATGGGAAATAATTCACATACCACACAATTCACCTATAAAATTTAAATTGTGCAGTTCGTTGGTTTTTAGTGTAGTCACAGAGTTGTTTAACTATCACCACAATCAGTTTTAGAAAATTTTCATCACTCCAAAAGGAAACCTTGTATCCATTAGCAGTCACTCCCCATTTCTCCTTTACTCCTGAGCCCAAGACAGCCACTCATCTACTTTCTGTTTCTATAGATTTACCTATTCTGGACATTTCATGTAAATGGAGCCATACTATATGTTGGTTTTTGTGACTGGCTTCTTCCACTTAGTATAATATTTTTAAGGTTCACCCATGTTGTAGCATGTATCAGTACTTAATTCCTTTTTATTGTTGAATGATGTTCTGTTGTATAGAAATTACCACATTTTATTTATCCACTCATCAGTTGATGGACATTTGGGCTATTTCCATTTTTTGACTATTATCAATGATGTTGACACACATGCAGAATATTTTTATTTCTGAATAATTTTAGATTTACTGAAAAGTCAAAAAGATAGTACAGAGAGATCCTGTATTCGTCTATGGTTAACAGTTTGTATTACTATGGTATATTTGTCAAAACTAAGAAATCAACATTGGTACACTGCTATTAACTAAAGTCTAAGCTTTATTTTAATTTAATCAGTTTTTACATTAATATGCTTTTTCTGTTCTAGGATCCAATTCAGGGTACTATATTGCATTTAGTGTATAAGTGTTTTAAAACCATGCATTGATACTGGTACTTCTAATTCCATTTCGTTATGGAGAGTCTTACTTGCCTTCTCCTATCCTATATTTGCATCCCTTTTATTACAACAAGAACTTTGGCTTCCAGCAATTATTCAGTCATAGAATACGTATGGAATAATTTCAGAATTGCTATACCCGTACCATTATAAAAAATAAGCCTTCTAAGTAAAGGTCAAGATTTAGTTCTTTACGTCAAAGTACTATGTTCAAGTTATTTGGATTAATAGTTTTTTCATTCACTTCTATGTGGTCATATTATCAATTTGATACACAGGTAGGTTCATTGGCTCATGTATCTTTGATGGTGAAGCTAGGCATTTAACCAGCTCAGTATATTTTTTTGTGGAATTTATTCACTCATTCATTCACTCATTTTTTGTGGCTCACATGTATGGGGATCCGAACCTGTGACTTTGTTATTATAATAAGACTGTGCTCTAACCAACTGAGCTAAATGGCCAGCCCCTTTTGTGGAATTTAGAAACTGTTCTTTTCTAGACTTCTAACCTTTAGAGAGAATATTCCCTGTTTATGTGTTTTGTTTGGACTTCTTAGTGTTTAAGAATTTAAGATTTGCTGCCAATATTTCAAAACTTGGATATTTAAATAAACGTTCTGATTCCTGATGTCTCTTAAAAAGGCAAAAAGGAAGTTCTGGTTTTTCCGGGTTCATTTGGCAACCATTTGATGGATCTTATTAGTAGTGGGTGCCTGCATTCTCTTGTTCCCACGACTCTCATATCTTGCCTGACACTTTTTAGGCATTTGTGTTTGCCACCCTTCTTTACAAAACTTTCAGTGGCAGGTACAACAGTAGAGAATTATACTGCTTTGAAAGAGGAACTGATTTTATCTGAAATGGCTTCAATTTTGTAGGTCTGTGACCCACCTGGCATAACTGACATGGACAATGCTTTCTAAAGGGAATCACCAACCCCCTATTTAAATTGCTTAAATGTAGCAAATAACTGAAAAAACTGAACTTTCTTTGTGGTTTACACAAAGCTCATCATTCATTTTGCATGGTTTGTTATATCAAGGAACAAACATATTTTTGAAGCTTTAAAAAAATATTTTTATTACAATGAGAGTAATTGTGTAAACTACAATTAGTTTTGTAAATTGAAGTTAATAGAGTTTTGTTAATGTTAATGACATTTATTTATTAGAATGTATGCCATTCTAAACAGGTGACATAAAATTGATTCTGAAAGATTATTTTAGCCGTATCTGGGAAATGAAATTTAATTATTAAACTGTATCAAAGTTGAATTCTACAAATAGCTTTATTTCTTTTCCAAAAGCCTTTGTTAATACAAAGTATTAGTAAGGGTATGGAGACCTGTACATTGTTGGTCTCCATAAATTGGTACAGCCGTTATGGAAACAGTATGGAGGTTACTCAAAAAATTAAAAATAGAGCTACCATACAATCCAGGAATCCCACTTCTAAGTGTATGTGAGGGTACTTCAAAAATTTCATGGAAAAATAGAATTAAAAGATATGAATCTTTCCATGAACTTTTTGAAGTACCCTCACAAAGGAAATCCTGTCATTTGTGAGAACACAGGTAAACCTGGAAGACATTGTGCTAAGTGTAATAAGCCAGACATAGAAAGACAAATACTATACAATCTCACTTAACATGTGCAAAGTAAAAAGTTGAACTCATAGAAGTGGAGAGTACAAGGACAGTTGCCAGGGCCTGGGGGGGTAGGGGAAATGGGGAGATGTGGGTCAGAGGGTACAAACTTTCGGTTCTAAGATGAGTAAGTTCTAGGCATGTAATGTGCAGCATGGTGACTATAGTGAATAATACTGTATTGTTTATCCTGAAATTTGATAAGAGAGCAGATTCTGAGTGTCTGCACTCCTCCACACCCACACAAATGATAACTATAGGTGTGATGGATGTATTAATTTGACTATGGTAATCAATTCATATTGTATACATAGATCATCATGTTGTACCTTGAACATATACAATTGAATATACAATTTTTATTTTTCAATTAAATATTTTGAAATTAAAAAGCCATCAAAATTCCATTATCTGTACATTGCTAATGTTTACAATCAACATTTTCACAAATTCATTTTAGATAAGTAAACCTAAACAGCCTGTGTATACATTTTATGTGAGAAAAAAGTATTAATAAAATAAACCTGAAATTAAAAAAAAAAAACTTAAAAAAAAATACAGACTGACGTTTATCAGGGATAAAGAAGCTTAATTTTTGCCATAATTTCATAATGGTAAAGGGGTTGGTTGATTGAGAGGACATAGCAATCCTAAATGTTTATTCTGTTAATAACAGAGCTACATTAGAAAAGAAGATCTCAGATCAATACCTCAGGTTCCATTGTAAGAAACTAGAAGAAGAGCAAATTAAACTCTACATGAGCAGAGGAAAGAAAATAATACAGATCAAAGTAGAATATAGTAGACTTGAACAACACTATTAATCTACCGACCTGATTGACATTTCTAGAGCCTTCTGTCCAACAGCAGAACACACATTCTGCTAAAAAGTGCACATGGGATATTTATCAAAATAGGCCGTATTCTTAGACATAAAACAAGTCTCAAAATATAAAAGAATTCAAGTCATACACGGTGTATTGTCTGGCAATAATGCAGTTGTTAAAAATCAGTAATAGATTCTTGGAAAATAACCAAGTACAAAATTTGGAAGCTGAAAAACATACTTTAAAATAAACCATTGGTCAAAGAAGATTTTTTTTTTTTTAAAAAAGGAAGTAAAAGTTATTTTGAATTGAATAAGAAGAAAATACAACATATCTAGGTTTGTGGGATGCCATAAAAACATTAGTTAGGGGGGACTTATAGCACTAAATACCTACATTAGAAAAGAAGAAAGATCTCAAATCAATTACCTCAGCTTCCACCTTGAGAAACTAGAAAAAGAAGAGCAAATTAAACTCTACATAAGCAGAGGAAAGAAAATAATAAAGATCAAAGTAGAATTTAATGAACTATAATCCAGAGAAGCAGTAGGGAAAAATTAATGAAACCAAAAGCTTAGAGAATATCAATAAAGTTGATAAACTTCTAGCCAGACTGATGAGGCAAAAAGAAGACACACATTACTAGTATCAGGAATTAAAGAGGTAACATCACTACATATTCTAAAGCTATCAAAAGGATAATAACAGAATATTATGAACAAGTTTATGCCATTAAATTTGACAATTTACAGGAAACGGACAAATTCTTTGAAAGTCACACACTGCCAAGGTTTGCTCAAGAGGAAATAGGTAACCTGAATAGCCTTATATGTGTTAAAGGAGTTTAATTTATAGTTAAAAATATATCCACAAAGAAAACTCCAGACTCAGATGAATTCTCTCAAACATTTAAGGAAGAAATAATATCAATTATGTACAAATTCTTCCAGAAAATTGAGAGGAGGAAATTTTTCCCAACTCATTTTATGATGCTAGCATTACCCTGATACCAAAACCAAACACAGTACAAGAAAACTACAGACCAATATCCTTCATTAACATGTATAGAACTTCAAGCAAAAATGTAGCAAATAGAATCCAAGAATATATAAAAAGGATAATATATCAGGACCCAAGTGGGGTTTATCTTAGGAATTCAGGGTTGGTTTATAATTTGAAGCTTAATCAGTGTGATTCATCATATTAACAAACTAAAAAAGGAAAACCATATGATCTTAGTAGATACAGAAAAAGCATTTGATGAAATACAACATCCATTCCTGATAAAAAGTGTCAGGAATAGAAAAGAACTTCCTCAACCTGTTAAACAGCATGTGTGACAAACCTACAGGTAACATCACATTTACTGATGAAAGACTGAATACTTTTAGCATAAGATTAGGAACAAAATAAAGTTGTCTAACTTTCACCATTTCTTGCTCTCTTTTTTGATCAAAGAAATGTGTGTTAAAACAACCTCCCTGCACCAGTTTTACTCTAACAAAACAAACATAATTACAATGATAACACCCATTGGACCGTAGATACATTACTTTTGTCATGGTAAATTGGTATATTTTTTTCAAAGAGAAGGAAGGTAATATGTAACAGTGATTATACAGGCATTTACAGAAAATTGAAGAGGAGGAAAATTAAAGAGTTTGTGTAGAATTGGTATTATTTCTAATTTAAATGTTTGATAGAACAAACATTGGTCTAGAAAGCTGTATCCAGGAATTTACTGTGTAACTCCACAGAAGCCCATAAGTTTAATATGATGAGATGCTTATTAATGTATTCTCTTTTTTAAAAACATTGCTATAAAATATACATAACAATATCACTTTAAGCTTTTGTAAGTATATAATTTGGTGGAGTTAAATATATTAAGAGTGTTGTGTAATCATTGCCAATTTATACCCCAAAGTTTTCTTTTTTTTTTTTTTTGTCTTTTTTGTCTTTTTTCCGTGTCCGGCAACGGATCGCAACCCTCAGTGTTGCCCCCGTACCGGACCGGGGACCGGCAACGGGATCGCAAGCCTCGGTGTTGCTCCCGCGCCTCGCTCAGCCA
>NW_007729478.1:71839-145771 GCF_000696425.1 Galeopterus variegatus
AGGAAACTATTACATTTATTCACCACTGGGAATTCACACAGCAGTAAAATTTCAAAGCTGACAGAAGATACTATCTACTCTTTATTTCATAAATAAAAATAATTACCTTTATCATAACCCCATTTCATTAAAGAGAGAACTCTTTACTTTTAACATTTTTTTGAAATAATAAAATTTACAGAAAACTTACAAGAATAGTACAAAAAACTCCTACATACAATTTATCCAGATTCACCAGTTTTTAACATTTCACCACATTTGTTTATTGTTCTCTCTCCCCTAACCCAAATGCATACAGTTATTTTTTTTTTTTTTGTCTTTTGTCTTTTTTCCGTGTCCGGCAACGGATCGCAACCCTCAGTGTTGCCCCCGTACCGGACCGGGGACCGGCAACGGGATCGCAAGCCTCGGTGTTGCTCCCGCGCCTCGCTCAGCCAGTGAGCGGGAGCCGGTCTGTACGTGGGATCCGAACCCTCAGACAGGAGCACCGCCGCGCTTCCCAAGCGGCGCACTATCCAGTGCGCCGCCAGGCCGGCCCTATACCCCAAAGTTTTCTATCATCCTCAATATAAACTCTGTTCAGCAGTTCTTTCTTGTCCATGGTACCCACGGTCAACCATGGTCCAAAAATATTAAATGGAAAATTCCAGAAATAAACAATTTGCAAGTTTTAAATTGCGTGCTGTTTTGAGTAGCATAATGAAATCTTCCACTGTCCTGCTCTGTTTTGTCTGGGACTTGAAATATTCCTTTGTCCAGTGTATCCATGCTCTGTATGCACTATCCCACTAGTTAGTCACTTTGTAGCCCTCTAGGTTATCCGATTGACTGTGGCAATATTGCAGTGCTTGTGTTCAAGAAACCTTAATTTTGCTTAATAATGACCCCAAAGTGCAAGAGTAGTGATGCAGGCATATTGTTACAATTGTTCTATTTAAGGGCCAGCCTGTGGCTCACTCGGGAGAGTGCGGTGCTGATAACACCAAGGCCACGGGTTTGGATCCCATATAGGGATGGCTGGTTCGCTCACTGGGTGAGCGTGGTGCTGACAACACCAAGTCAAGGGTTAAGATCCCCTTACCGGTCATCTTTTAATAAAAACAAACAAACAAACAAAAAAACCAGTTGTTCTATTTAATTATTTGTTATTGTTATCTCTTATTGTGTCTAATTTCAAAGTTAAAATTTATCATAGGTATGTATATAGGGGAGAAAACATAGTATATGTAGGATTTGGCACTACCTGTGGTTTCAGGAATTGATTGGAGGGGTCTTAGAATATTCCCCATGAATAAGGATGAACTATTTTACCCATTAAACAACTTCCCGTTTCCACCTCTTTCCAGCCCCTAGCAACTACCATTCTGCTTTCTAGCTCCATAAATTTGACTACCCTAGGTATCTCATAGAGGTGGAATCATGCAATATTTATCTTCTTGCGACTGGTTTATTTTATTTAGCATAATGCCTGCACAGTTTATCCATGTTGCATCATGTGTCAAAATTTTATTCCTTTTTAAGGCTGAGTAATATTCCATTGTATGTTTATACCACATTTTGTTTATCCATTCATCTGTTGATGGACACTAGGCCGTTTCTACCATTTGGCTATTGTGAATAATTCTTCTGTGATTAATGATTTTGAGCATCTTTTTATGTGTTTATTAGGCATTTGTATATCTTCTTAGGTCACCATTTCTCTTGAACGTGGTACTGGATGTTCTAGCCAGTGTAGTAAGGTAACAAAAGGCATCTACATTAGAAAGAAAGAAGTGAAATTGTCTTTATTCACAGACACATTATTATCTGTATAGAAAATTTGAATTATCCTACAAGAAAGCTATAGAACTAATAAGTGACTTCAGCAAGATTGCAATGTAAGATCAACATATAAAAATCAGTTGTATTTCTATATAGTAGCAATGAATAATTACAAATTGAATTAAAAAGGAAACAGTGCCATTTACAATAGCATCTAAATTATTAAGTATTTAGGGATAAATCTGATAGAAGATCTGAAAAACTTAACTGCTGCAAACTGCAAAACATTGCTGAGAAAAAATTTTAAAGATCTAAATAACAGAGATAAAACTTGTTAATGGGTTAGAAGACTCAATATTGCTAAGATGTTGGTCCTCCTTAAATTGACCTATTTCAAAGTAATCTAATTAAAATCCTAGTATGCTTTTTTTTGTTTTGGCATAAAATTAACAAGTGGATTATAAAAACCTTATTGAAATGCAAAGGACCTAGTATAGCCCAAACTATTTTGAAAAAGAACAAAGTTGAAGGCTAATGCTGCCTGATTTCAGTACTTATTATAAAGCTACAGTAATCAAAACTATGTGATACTGGCATATAGACAAATAGATTAATGGAACATAATAGGGGCTACAGTAATCAAAACTATGTGATACTGGCATATAGACAAATAGATTAATGGAACATAATAGGAAATCCAGAAATAAACCTACACATATCGGGCAATTTATTTTTGAACAAAGGTATGAAGGCAATACAATGGAAAAAGGATAGTCTTTCCAACAAATAGTACTGGATTAGTTGGATATTTGTTTGTAAAAAAAATGAATCTTGATTTATACCTCACGCTGTGTACAAAAATTAACTCAAAATAGATCATAGACCTAAATGTAAAGCCTAAAATTATAAAACTTTTAGATGAAAATGTGGGAGAAAACCTTTATGACCTTGGATTAGACAGTAATTTCTCAAATATGACACTATAAACATGATCTATAAAAGAATAGCTTGAGAAATTGGACTTCATCAATAATTAAAGACCTCTGCTTTCCAAAAGATACTGTAAGAAAATAAAAAGACAAGCTATAGACTGGGAGAAAATATTTGCAAAGGATATGCCTGATAAATGACTTGTCTCCAGAATACAGAAAGAACTCTCAAAACTCAGTAATGAGAAAACAAACAACCTAATAAAAAATGGACAAAAGATGTGAACAGAAACTTCACTGGAGAAGATGTATGGATGGAAGATAAGTACATGAAAAGATGGTCAACATGATAGCATTAGAAAATGCAAATTAAAAGCACAGTTTGATATCTCTATATATCTGTTGTAATATCTAAATTAAGAAGACTGACTTTATAAAGTGTTCAAGAGGATGTGGAACAACTGGAACTCATATACTGCTGGTAGGAATGGAAAATGGTACACTTCACTTTAGAAGATGATTTGGCAGTGTTTTAGAAGTACATACACCTACCAGATAAGCCAGCCATTCCATCCTGGGATATTGCCCAATATATATGAAAGCATATGTCTGTAAGGCTTGTACATGGGTTGTTCACAGCAGCTTTATTTATAATAGCCTCAAACTGAAAATAACCCAAATGTCTATTAAAATATGTGAATGGATAAACATATTGTAGTTTATTAATACAGCAGAATACTACTCAGAAATAGAAAGGAATGAACTATTGATATAGGCAACAAAATGGATGAATCTGAAAATAATTATGAGTGAAAGAAGCCAGACCCCCCAAAAAGTACATACGGTATGATTCCATTTATGTAAATTCTAGAAACTAATCTGTAGTGGTAGAAAGCAGATTTCTTGCCTGGGGAGTAGGGATAATGAAGAGGTACAAGAAAATTGTGGCTGTTGATGAATATGTTCATTATCTTGGTTTCACAGGTACATATGTTAGTGAAAATTTACCAAATTGTACAGTATGTGCATTTTATTGTGTGTAAATTATACCTCAATAAAGTTGTTTTTGAAAAGCACATGAAATCCATGGAAATATTCAAAACTTCAGAAGCTTAATTTTATTGTTAGAGATATTGAGTTTAAAATGAAAACCTTGATTCAACGTTCATAGTCTCTAGATTTCTACCACGTAGCGCCTAAGTCTCTTAAAATGTATTTTATATACATTGTATATTCTTTGGTTGTAGTTTCTTATGCTCTGTTTGGTATTTATATATGAAATATTTGATGATTACTAAACTTACTTATTTTACATGGTGTCTATGTAAAGTTTATTGCTTATAAGGGATGAGTCCTAACTGGATTGTTGAGAGACTGCTGTAATTATATTACTGTTTCCTTTATTTTTCTGTGTTAGAACTTGACTAATTCATGATCTATTCAATTTGTTTAAATTCTCATAAAAGAGAATCATTTCTTAAATGGTCTGAAAAGTGTTCATTAAGTACATTTCGCTCAAAGGAAAGCACCATAGCCCACCTTTTGACAGTTTGATTCTTTTTTTGCGGGGGAGGGGGTAGCTGGCTGTATGGGGATCCGAACTCTTGACATTGGTGGTCAGTTCAGTTATTCTTAATAGAGCCTTAGGCACATGAAAGGATCATAGTTGTGTTACAAAGGAATTGATGCTATTAATTTGTACTTTGTAGGAGGTAAAAGCTGACAAGATGATAAAAGCAAGCTTTCTTCTACAGAATGACAATTTGATTATAAATCCAGCTGGGAAGTGTGTTAGCTGATCATTGTTAATTCAAGGATATTTTAATTTTAGTGAGTCAGGATAAATTATTTAGTTTAATTGATGTCTTTTTTACCCTCTTTTCTAGGAAATATAACAGCAGCCATGATAGAAGACAAAGGACCAAGAGTGACAGACTACTTTGTCGTGGCAGGTCTCACTGATACATCTACTCTTTTGGATCAAGAAATAAATCGTTTAGATACTAAGTCAACTGGACCTAAAGCTCCAATTACAGATATTGCAGTTATTATTAAATCAGCCGGGGAAACAGTACCTGAAGGTTACACCTGTGTTGAAAACACTCCATCAGCTCTCCAAGCAAACTTGAACTATGGAAGTCTGAAAAGCCCAGAACTTTTCCTCTGTTATAAGAGAGGGAGAGATAAACCACCCCTTACAGATATTGGGTATGGTAACTTATTTTCTTTTGCTATTGTGAAGAGAATACAATTTATTTAAGGTGCATGGGAGGAGAAATTTGAAATTCTTGTTAGTTTTAAATGTTATTTGTTATCCCAGGATCAAGTATAGTAATATATGTCTGTATCCACCCTTACTGAATTTCTCTGCATTGTATTTGAATTGTTAGATCATTTTTTTTCAAAAGAATATTGAAATGAAGGCATTAGACCCTGAAATGTGATTTTGTTTCTGTTGTACTTATCAGATAAGCTTATTAATAAAAAAAAAAAATAATGGGAAGCAATAATAAAAGACAGTATGTTTTTAAGGAGCTACTTGGTTATATAGTGAGTTTTTGCGAAGCCCTCAACTCATTTAACAAATAAGTGTTCCTGTCTTAAAAAATTTAGTTATGTTGTGTGGCTTTTGGTGCTGGGAGGAGGGTATTTGCAGCTTAGAAGGAGTGTAGTTGTCATGAAGTATTTAGTATCTAGTCCACAGTCAGTGAAGAACATTCTTCTTTGTAAAATCCTACAAAGGCTTTTTTCCCCCCAAAATGTCTACATTGACTCTTGTGTAAAAACAATGTGCTTTTAGAATACCTGTAATACTTTACCATACATGTATGTCATGTATTAAAGTGTTCTGTTTATTATATTACTATTAGTAAAAAGATTATAGATATTTGAGAGCATCCCAGCAAGTATTTCAGGATCAGCTTTTCCATCTATGTAAAAAAAAACAATTTTGATGGAAATTACATTAAATTATAGATCAATTTGTGGAATATTGCCATCTTTACAATATTAAGTCTTCTAGCCCATAAACATGGATTTTTTCTGTTTATTTAGGTCTTTAATTTCTTTCAGCAATGTTTTATGGTTTTCGTTGTGCAAGTCTTTCACCTCCTGATTAATTTTATTACTAGATATTTTTATTCTTTTGGATTCTATTGTAAATAGAATTGTTTTCTTAATTTCCTTTTCAGATTGTTTGTTGTTGGTGTTTAGAAATGCACCTGATTTTTGAGTGTTAATCTTCAGTTGATTTTAGCCAAAAGGCTGAGAAGTGATTGAGTGTTAATGTTGTAGCCTGCAGCTTTGCTGAATTTGTTCATTATAAGTAAGCTCTAAGGACTTACTGTGGGTTCTTTGGGATTTTTTATATATGGGATATCTCATCTGCAAATAGAGATAGTTTTATTTTTTCCTTTGCAGTTTGGATGCTTTTGTATTTTTTTTTCTTGTCTAATTGCTCTAGCTGGAACTTTTAGTACAATGTTGAACAGCAGTGATAAAAACAGGCATCTTTTATTGTTCCTGATCTTAGGTAGAAAGCTTTCAGTCTTTTGAGTGTGGTATTCACTGTGGGTTTTTCATAAATGCAATTTCTTGTGTTGAGGAGGTTTTCTTCTATTCCTAATTTTCTGAGAGATTTTATCATGAATGGGTGTTAAATTTTGTCCAGTGCCTTTCCTTTGTCAGTTGAGATAATCATGTGATACTTTTCTTTTGTTCTTTCTTTTTTTTTTTTTTGGTGGCTGGCTGGTATGGGGAACAGAACTCACCTTGACCTTGGTGTTGTAACACTGCACTCTAATCAACTGAGCTATCCAGCTAGCCCTTTTTTCTATTAATGTGATTTATTATATTGATTTTTCTTATTTTGAATCTCTCTTTTAATATAACCATGATACCACATCTAAAAATAAGGTTCATTTCTTAATATCATCACATATCCAGATTTCCCTGACTTATTTATTTATTTTAAACACTTGGTTATTGGTTGTTCTATTGATAGTTGCTCAGATATTAAGAGACAGTGACCTGCAGCATTTGACCACCACTTGTTACGCTCATCACCCCTTCCACTGTTGCAGTAGGGCTCCCGTGAAATTGTTGTAAGGTTCTCATTGTGTTCAGATTTCCAAAGCTAAAGGATGATTTGTCCTTATCTTTTTTTTGACTGCTGGCTGGTATGGGGATCCAAACCCGTTACCTTGGTGTATATAAAGCTGTGCTCTAACCACTTGAGCTAACAGGTCAGCCCCTGGTTTGTCCTTATCTTAACTTGACATTTGTGTAGCATCCATTTAACTCCTTTAATATTGTCCACCCTGTTTAGCTACTGTGGTTCTCCATCAAGTCAATACAATTAGGATGGTGATCTTACAACTCTATAGGATCATAGGGCACAGCAGCCATGTTAAAAAGGGTTGAGAAATAATTGGGAATTGGAATATTAAAGGCTTTTAAAAAGAAGCTTGACTTTAAAGGAAAGGGAAATTAGTTATGGGCTTTAACTACTCAAAGTGTGGTCCGTAGACCAACATAGTCCAAAGGACCTGGGAGCTTGTTAGAAATTCAGAATCTCAGGCATTGCCCCAGACCTCAATCAAAATCTGTATTTTATTCCCAGAAGCAAAATCCTCAGAAGGAATGGTTTAGGATACCTGAGGGTTAGGGGAGAATGGGTATGAGGAAATATGAAGTCAAGGGCTGTTTTTTTTTTTTTTTTTTTAAATAACTTTTCTCTCAGGGGATAACTTAGAACATCTTTATATTGAAGGAAGAAACCAGTGGAGAAGGGAGATATTTGATAGAATGAAATTATGAAATAGATTGAAGGGGTGATGTCAACAGTGCGCATGACTGCATTAGTCTTTCATGCGAGAGACTTTTCCTTTGAGAAGGGGAAAGGAAGTTAGAATGGGTGTGAACATAAGTTATGGGTTGCAGTGAAATGACAATGATTTTATTGTCAGTTCTTTTTATTTTCTATATGGTTTTCTTAAGAAGATAGGTAATACTCTTATAAGGATGAGTATAGGATAAAATTTTGGTAATCTCCATGTCAGATGAAGGGAAACCAGCCTGGTACTCATCTTGTTTTCAGCCTTCTGTGTTTCTTCTTTTAGCCATCTTTTAAAGGCCATCTTTTGTCCCCACTCCCCACCATATAGTCATAATTGAAAGATATGAGTCTCTGAACGATTGTTGTTGCTTATGATTTAGGGACACAATTTAAGAATAAAGTGATGACTTCGTCATACTCAGTTGCTTTCAGGTTGCAAGAGGCTATTTCATATGCATCTTCCATTTCCCCAAGGCTTCTAATTTCTGTTACCATAGTTTACTAATCCAGATTTGCTAGAGTGTATGGTTGTCCTTGAGCTGATCATGATATAAATGTTTCTTCCCAGATCAAATAATTGTTAATATCTGGTGACTTAAATGTTTTGAACTGTTCTCACTTTCCCCCGACTCTTTCCTTACTCTGATGAGGTTTGGAAAACCTATTAGCTGCTATAAAGACAAATACCCATCTTATTCAGTTTAATATGAAACACTATTGCTAAACTTTTGGCCTTTTGACTGTTTTATAAACTGAGATATTTATAAAAATAATAGTTTTTCTCCTTGAAAAGATATTAAGTTAAAATATGTAAAACCTGATATTCCCATAGTAATGTCATATATGCTATAAAGTATAATTTATTTTTTAAAAATTTCTGTTATTTATTTGTTTTTGGCAGCTGGCTGATATGGGGATCCAAACCAAAGTATAGTTTAAATAGGGCACTATTTTATCTTATATACCAGATGTGTTTATAAAGATATAGAATCATAGACTGCCATGCAAAGTTCTTATCTTCCTCCCTTTAACAGATTCATTGACTTTCAAGTGATTTGCTTCTGCAGTTCTTTTGTTTTTTGAAAAATTTCAAACATGGAAAAGTTGATAAAATATTATAATAAACACAAATATACTTTCTCCTCGATAATAGACTATAGTATAATACAGTTTCCACCAACAAATTAACATTTTCCTGTATTTTTGCTAAGCTATTTAAAAGAAAGCTAGTGATATTGTGACAGTTTACCTACCCATGAATACTTCAGCATGCATCTCTTAAGACATACTCCTGTAAAAAAAAAAAAAAAGACATGCTCCTGTATAACCACAATATATAGAAAATTAATAGTGCTATTATATTTTATTTATTTATTTATTTATTTATTTTATTTTAATTTAATTTAATTTATTTTATTATTTTATTTATGGTAGCTGGCCGGTACAGAGATCTAAACCCTTGACCTTGGTGTTGTAACACTGTGCTCTAACCAACTGGGCTAGCTGGCTAGTCCAGTCATGCTCTCATAATTTAAAATACTTATTCCACATACACATTTTCATATTTGTTCCAAGAATGTCTTGTGTAGCTTTATTTTTAAATCCAGGATTTAGTTATCGTTCACCCACTACATTTGGTTATTATACCTTAGTCTGCTTAATCTAGAACAGCCCCAACGTTTTTTCTATGATATTGACATTCCGAAGAGTCTAGTCTTGTACGTAGAATGGTCCACAGTTTGGATTTATCTATTTCCTCGTTATGTTGTTTAACTTGTTCCTTTATTGTCAGTATTTCCTGTAACCAAGATTTTAGATTTAAAGTGTAGATTAAATTTAGGTTAAATATTTTTGGCAAGAAGTCTTATAGGTCATGTCAAATAACACCAGGAAAGCATGTCGTGACAGATTGTCCCATAATTAGTAGTGCTAAGTTCAATTACTTGGTTAAGGTGGTGATAGCCAGATACCTATTGTAAAGGCATTTTTATTTTCCTATTAGTAATTTGTGGAGTAGTGGGCAATGTTTAAGCATCATGTATCCTAGCAACTTTTCACCTATTGTTTTTTAGCATCCATTGATCATTTCCTGAATTAGATCTTACATTGGGGCATGTAAAATGAGACTTTTCTAATTTTATCATTTCAAAAAATACACTTTTTGGTGGGTGGCTGGCTGGTACAGGGATCGAACTCTGGAACTTGCTGTTACCAGCACCTTGCTCTAACCAACCAAACTACCAGCCAGCCCGAAAAATACATTTCTTAACTGGCATTTTTTTGTAGTGAAAAGCCTTTCTATTTTCTCTCTGTGTCTCATTTTGTTGTTTAGAGTATGATTGAGGACTTGTGGAATTTTATTTATTCCACGTGATAAAAATCAATTATAATCCCTATTCTTTTTGCTCAAATTGCTCCAAATTTGGCCAGTGGGAGCCCTTTCAGGCTGACTGCTGTGTCAATCAAAATCTGGAGCTATTCATTATTATCAAGGTTTCTTCTGGGCCCTTTTAGTGGACAAAACTAGGAAGTATTTTATAAATATGTGTGTGTATATATATATGTTTATATTTTAAATAATGAGTTCATATTAATATTTCAAGTTCAAATTTAACACTAAAGAACTTTTTCTTAACTCATTTTGAATTGTGCCTTGTTTCTCTTACACTGAAAATCCTGGCTCCTAATGATGTAAATATATTACTTATTACTTTATCTTTTATATATAAAGTAATTTCAGAGTTTCAATATCAGTATTACTACCAATAGTAAACCTGTTTACTGAGATCCCTGTCTTTAGAATATACTCCATTAGGCATTTACAGAGTATTGTGTTAAAAAATTATATGAAATAGTTTTCCTGTGTGGTTATGTTACCAATTTGGCATGCAGCTAGTTTGATCTATCTCTGTTTGTGTTTTCATTTGTTTAAAAAAAAAAATTTTTTTTTTTTTTTTGGTGGCTGGCAGTTATAGGGATCAGAACACTTGACTGTGGTGTTTTTAGCACCATACTCTACTGAGTGAGCTAATGGGCCAGGCCCAATTTTTTATTATTTTTTACTTTTTATAATTTTAAAAATTTTTATTGAATCAAAATTGTTTATACATATTTTTTTGGGTTCAGTGTTGAGATATGTTGATCAAATCAATATTAGCATATATATTGTTACAAGTCATACTTATTCTTTATGCCCCTTGTCCAATCTCACCCCATCTCCCTCATCCTCCCTCCTCCCCTCTCTAAGTACCCTAGATTTCTTCTCTCCTTCTGAAAGAATAATGGTTACTCTGTTGATTTGTTGCTTAGATGATCATACAATGCTGAGAGGTGTGATCAGGTCCCTCAATATTATTGTAGATAGATGCTTCTTCTGTCACTCTGGAATGGGCTTTGTGGAGAGAGACATCCTCTTCTTTTCTTTATCTCTGCTGGTGACTCTCCTTGTGTCAATGCACTCCGGTGGCTGGTGGACCATCTGCGTGGTGGTTGTGGTGTCTAGCCACTCTCTTGGCAGCCATGGTTATTGTGGTGACTGTGGTGGGCCACGCACGTGGAGATGATGTTTTTGGCATGTTCCTTGGTGCTGGTGGTGTGCCTGGTTGTGGGAGGGGGGGTCCGGTTCTCACTCTCCAGTTTTTATTTTAATATGGAAAATATTGGCATAGTTTAAAACATGTGAAGATGTAGAGATATTGCTTCAGTCTCTATCCCCTCTACTCCTTTCTTCTATACTTTTTGTCCTCTTCTTTGTTTTCTATTTAGGTTCTGATTATCCTTTCATTGTGTTTTTACAAAAATAAACAAATACATAAGTGTGTGTAATCTTATTTCTTCCCCTTAAAATGTAGATACTATATACGCTATTTTGCACTTTGCTTTTCTCACCTAACAGTGTATACTGGGAATCACTAAGTACCTGAACATGAAATCTTTATCATTCTTTTAAATAACTGTATAGTACTTATTTGTGTGACTGTGTTTACTTTATTCAGCCAAATCTCTATTGATGGACATTTGGATTATTTCCAATGTTGTGCGATTACAAGAATGCCTCAATGAATAACTGTGCGTTTATTATTACGTATTTGTGGAAGTATATTTTCAGGTAGATCCTTGCAGGGCATTACATAAATACATATGTAATATTGTTAAATGTTACCAAATTTCCCTTTATAGTGGTTGTTCTGTTTTATACTACCACAATCTGTAAGTGCTTCTTTTCCCACAGCCGCATCAACAATGTGATCTGACTTTTAGATTTTTGTCAGTCTCTCAGAGTAATTTTAATGAGGTTCAGCATTTCCTCATGTGCTGAAGGGCCATTTTCCTTTTTTCTTTTGCTTACTTTATAAACAGATTTGGGGCCTTTTTCTTGTTTTTTTAAGGAGTTTTTGTGTTTTTATTTTTATTATTTTTTTGGTGGCTGACAGGTAAGGGGATCTGAACTCTTGAGTTTTTTTTTAATGTATTCGGAAGATGAGGGCTGGCTGGTTAGCTCAGTTAATTAGAGAGTGGTGTTGTAACACCAAGGTCAAGGGTTCAGATCCCTGTATTGGCCAGCCACCAAAAAAAAAAAGGAAGATGAACTTTTTCTGAAATAAATTGCCATATATTTCCTCCAACTTTGTAACTTGTCTCTTGACATGGCTTATGGTGTTTTTTGTCATGTAAAGTTCATTTTATGTAGTTTATTTTCCTACTCTCTTCTTTATTGCTTCTAGATTTTGAGTCATAGCAACACTTTTTCCACTGCTAGGTTTTCTTTTAGCACTAGTATGGTTGCATTCTTTTTTTTTTTTTTTTTAAAAGATGACCGGTAAGGGGATCTTAACCCTTGACTTGGTGTTGTCAGCACCACGCTCAGCCAGTGAGCGAACCGGCCATCCCTATGTGGGATCCAAACCCGGGGCCTTGGTGTTATCAGCACCGCACTCTACCGAGTGAGCCACGGGCCGGCCCATGGTTGCATTCTTTACATTTAGATTTGTAATCCACCAGGAGCCCTTCTGGTGTATAGTGTGAAGTATAGATAGAATATTTTTTTCCAAATGGCAATCCAGTTATTCAAGTACCGCTTATTAAAAAGTCCATGTTTTCCTTAGTGTATTGAGATGTCACCTTCATATATTGGATTTCTCTTGTGTTCCATTTTTCTTTCTGTTCACTCACTTGCCAATACTATAGTGATTTAAAATACAGAGGCTTTATAATACAATTCAACCGTATTTGGTGAGTTTATGGAGTTATGCAGCCATCACTATAATCAGTCTTAGAACATTTTCATCACCCCAAAAAGAAACCCCATACCCATAAGCAGTCACTCACAGATACCCCTTCCTATCCTCTACCCCTAGGCAACTGCTAATCTACTTTCTGTCTCTATGGATTTGCCTATTCTGGACATTTCATATAAATAGAATTATATTATATGTGGTCTTTTATGACTGACTCCTTTCATTTAGCATGTTTAGGTTTGTCCATGTTGTACCATGTATCAGTGTTTCATTCCTTTTTATTGCTGAGCAATATTTTGTTGTATGGCTATTCCACATTCTGTGTATTCATTCATTGATGGACATTTTTGATTGTTTCCACTTTTTGGCTGTAATTAATAATGTTACGAGCATTTTGTACAAGTGTTTGTGTAGATGTATGTTATTATTTCTCTTGGGTATATATCTAGGAATAGAATTGCTGGGTTATGTTGAAACTCTATTTTTAACTCTCTGAGGAACTGTCAAACTGTTTTCTAAAGTGGTTGATTTTTACTAGCAATGTATGAGGATTTGTTTCTTTACATCCTCATCGACACTTGTTGGTATCTGTCTTTGTGATTATAGCTATCCCAGTGGACGTGAAGTGGTATCTCTGTTTTTTTTTTTTTTTTGAAGAAAATCACTTTATTCTAATTAACTCACACACAATAACATCACAACAGCTGGTTTAAGGAGGCCACACAAACATTTGCCTAGCCTCAAATTCTATACCATCTCAATGAACTTTTTTTTTTTTTTTCTAAAAGATGACCAGTAAGGGGATCTTAACTCTTAACTTGGTATTGTCGGCACCAGGTTCTCTCCCAAGTGAGCTAACTGGCCATCCCTATATAGGGATCTGAACCCTTGGCCTTGGTGTTATCAGCACCACACTCTCCCAAGTGAGCCATGGGCTGGCCCTTCAATGAACTTCTTATACACTAGTAACACCCTCTTCCATTGCAGTTCCAAAGAAAGGAAGCCATTCATGACAGAGGAGAGGTTTAACTGATGATTTTACACTTTTTACTATATATTTATATATTTATGCTAATTAACTTGGTCAAGAGAGTTGATTTTCCATTTCTTCAATTTGAACTTCTTGATTAGGCTAATACATTTGCAAGTCTGCACTGTCTCAGCAACTAACTGAAACCCTTGTAAAGCATAATGTCATTCTGGTTCTGGACATACATGGAACTCTTTTATCTCATAGAAGCAAGGTTCAAAGTGAAGTGTCATCTCAATTGTTTTTCGTTTGCATTTCCCTGATGGCTAATACATTGAGCTTCTTTTCATGTGCATTTGGCCATTTGTAAATCATCTTTGGACAAATTTAGATTTGTCTATTCAGATTCTTTTCCCACTTTAAAAAAAATAATACATTTTGTTTTAGTTTTACACAAGAGTTTCAAGCATAGTACAGAATTTCCTTATCTTTTTCTCCTAGCCCTGTGTCCCCTTTAAAATTGTTTCGTTTTTTATTTTGAGTTATAAAAGTTCATTACATATTCTGGAAAGAATTCTTTAATTAGATATATGATTTGCAAATATTTTCTTACATTATGTGGGCCGTCTTTTTCACTTTCTTTATGGTATCAGTTGTAGCATAGAAGTTTTTAATTTTGATGAAGTCTTGTTTGTTTTTTCTTTTTCTTTCTTTTTTTTTAGGGGGGGGGTGGTGGCTGGCTGATATGGGGATCTGAACCCTTGACCTTGGTGTTAATAACACTACACTGCTTGCTAACCAACTGAGTTAACTGGCCAGCTCCTTATTTTTCCTTTTGTTACTTGTGCTTTTGGTATCACATCTAAGGCTTTGTCTAACCCAAGGTCACACAGATTTATTCCCACTTTCTTCTAAGATTTTTTTTTTTGGGGGGCAGCTGACCAGTATGGGGATCTGAACCCTTAACCTTGGTGTTATCAGCACCACACTCTCCCAAGTGAGCTAACTGGCCTGCCCCTCTAAGATTTTTGTAGTTTTAATTAGTTGTTTGATCTATTTTGAGTTTTTTGGTGCAGAGTATAAGGAAGGGGGGGTCCAACTTCATGCTTTTGCATGTGGATATCTAGTTGTTCCAGCACCATTTGTTGAAAAGACTGTTCTTTCCCTATTGTCTTAGCAGTCTTGTCAGCATCAATTGACTGTACATGTAAGGGCCTAATTTTGGACTCTCCATTCTGTTCCATTGATTTATATGTTTATCCTTATGCCAGTACAACATGGTACTGATTACTGGAAATTTGTAGTAAGTTTTAAAGTAGGGAAGTGTGTGTTCTCCAACCTTGTTCTTTTACCACATTGCTTTGGCTATATTGGATCTCATGCATTTCCACATGAACATTAGTATCAGGTTGTCAATTCTATGGAAAAGCAAAAAAGGGGGGGGAGCAAGCATTTAGCCAGAAATTGTGTTGACTATGTAGGTATGTTTGAGGAATAAAGCCATCTTAGCAATATTGTTTTTTATCCATTGTATTAGTTTGTTTCTATAGCTGAGAACAGAAACTGGGTAATTTGTAGAGAAACAATATTTATTGCTTACATTTTCAGAGGCTGGAAAGTCCAAAGTCCAGTGAACACATCTGGTGAGGTGACTACTATAATATAGGGTGCCACATGGTGAGAATGGCAGAGCAGAGAAAGAGATTCTCATGTGCTCTCCTTTTAAAGCCAGCCGAACCATGCCCATGACCACCATTAAACCATCAATCAGTTTATACATTTACCAGGGCATGGTGCTCACAATCTAATCACCTCTTCAAGGCCCCACCTTTCAATTATCATAATAGGATTTCCCACCCTCAACAGTTATAGTGGGGGTCAAGTTTCCAACACATGGACTTTGGGGGCCACAATTCAATTCACAGCACCCATGAACAAGAAATGTCTTTTTATTTATTAAGCTCTCCTTTAATTTCTGTAAGTAATATTTTGTAGTTTTCAGTCAAAGGATTTTTAAAGGTAAAAATGTGACAGGAATTATAAAAGGAAATTTTTTTGAAAACATCTGAATACTTCTAGGAATTGACTTGACGATGTTTGTATTTTGTTTTTCATATATTTCTTGTAGTAAGCAATGAAAAATCAAGTTCACTTCTTAAATATATTCTAGCTTTTGAAAAATAGTTCAGAGATTTATAGTTCCCAAAGTAATAATTTTAATTTTGGTTTGTAATTAAGATTTGGGAGGGCCGGCCCGGTGGCGCACTGCTACAGTGCGCCGCTTGGGAAGCGCTGCGGCGCTCCCACCGAGGGTTCGGATCCCACATACAGACCGGCCGCTCACTGGCTGAGCGAGGTGCGGGAGCAACACCGAGGGTTGCGATCCCGGTCTGGTACGGGAGCGACACTGAGGCTTGCGATCCGTTGCCGGTCACGAAAAAAGACAAAAAGGGAAAAAAAAAAAAGATTTGGGAAACAATAGGAGAGACCCCCCCCCCAATTTTTTTTTGTTTTCAAGAAGAAAACCAGCATTAACCTGAAATGTATGTATGTATGTATGTATGTATGTATGTATGTATGTATGTATCTGTTTATCTGTTTGTCTATTTCTCCCCTCCCTGTCATGTAGAGTTTTATATGAAGGGAAAGAACGGCTTATTCCAGGATGTGAAGTGATCCAAGCCACGCCCTATGGTCGCTGTGCCAATGTCAACAATAGTTCAACTACTTCACAAAGAATCTTTATCACTTATCGAAGGGCTCCTCCAATCCGACCCCAGAATTCCTTGGCTGTAACTGATATCTGTGTGATTGTAACCAGTAAAGGAGAAACCCCTCCTCATACCTTCTGCAAAGTTGACAAAAACTTAAATTGTGGAATGGTGAGAATAAAGTTGTTTTATTTTCAAAGTTTTATATGAAAGCAAACAAAAAGTGATACTTCATAGACTCCTGTTTACTACTGAGTATGTAATTTACTCTCATTTTATATTTTCGTGATTGTTGTTTTTATTAGTTTTGTTCTGTAATTTTTTGATTCATAATAATTTAAAAAATCCTATCTGAGGATTATAATAATTGTACACAGAAAAGGATATTTTATATGAGGGATTTTTATTTATTTATTTTTTGGTAAATCTTAATATTGCCTCTGTTACATTAACATAGAGGTTTTCTCAGCTTTTGGGTTTCAGTTGTGTCTTCAAGGGTTACTGCAGGGAGAGTGGGTGGGGGATCCCCTTACATTTATTTATTTTAAATATTGTAGTTTTTTTCCTTTTTATTTATTTATTTTGATTTAAATATTGTAGTTTTGCATACTTGTTTTTTTTTTTTTTAAAAAGATGACCGGTAAGGGGATCTTAACCCTTGACTTGGTGTTGTCAGCACCACGCTCAGCCAGTGAGCGAACCGGCCATCCCTATGTGGGATCCGAACCCGTGGCCTTGGTGTTATCAGCACCGCACTCTCCCGAGTGAGCCACGGGCCGGCCCAAGCATACTTGTTTTTTTAAAGGGCTCTAGTGAAGAAGAAAATTGAACAGGTACATTTGATATATAGTTTTGTACTACTAAAGGTTATTATTGGGTCAGATTTATTTTGAAAAATATATTCAGGTTAAGCAAATATTAGCTTAGCGTGGTATAGGCAGAGAGGACAAATGCAGCCATAACTATTACTGAAGACAGGGTTGCCTGTAGAGGTGATAACCTCATATCACTCCAGTGACCCCAGTCTTCCTTTGTTTGGGGGTCACTCTTTTGTCTTTTTTTTAAAGCTAATTTATATTTTACAGTGGGGTTCCAGTGTGTTTCTTTGTTATAAGAAGTCGGTGCCTGCTTCAAATGCAATAGCATATAAAGCTGGTAAGTGAATTAAAAACAAAATTTTCTCTATTAGTTATTGGTGCTCATTAATATTTGGCTGGAAGAGACAAAGATACTCCTTTATGTAATTTGTGGAATCGATCTATTCATAAAGTTGAATTTTTTATAATTTTAGCATGTAAAGGCATGTTTTCTTAAATACATTACAGACTACAAGATGTATTTAATATACCCCCTTCCACACACAAAAACATGCTGTTAATTAAATTAAAGCTTTTATCCAAAGCAAGCATATGTGGAATAAACATTCAAGGTTTTGGTGTATACCAGTAGATTTAAATTTAATGGAAAACTGCTTACTCTTTGACCTTTTATATTTTGGCAGTCAGAAAGGTGTCAAACTGCATCTTTACTTCTTATATTTCCTTTTGTTATCTCTGTGTGTCTGATTTGAAACCACGTGTTACTTGCCATGAAAGGTGGACTTGCTTCCTTTCTCCGTTGTTGCAAAGAATCAGCTATATGGAGGAGAGGAGGGCCTGAGAAACTTTTCTGCCATGAAGTATTTGAGAAATCTGTTGCCACATTCTTACAGCACAATAATGTGTCAAGGGCTATAAAGATTTAAGTGTGACCTCTTCATCCCACTGGTACTGTGGGATAAAATCTGAAAATACAGGTATGCTCCAGTTGTAAATAGAAGAGATAGTGGAATAGGAGGGTACTTCAAACAGTTCGTGGAAAAATGGAATTAAAAAGATAATCTGAATCTTTCCATGAACTTTTTGAAGACCCCTCATACTGCTCTGTGAAAAGAAGCAGTAGCAATTATTTTTAAATTATGCATAGTTTTTAAAAAAAGTTTTACTTCAGGGAAGTCAGGCAAATCCCTATCTGAAAAATCTTTATTGTTCCGTAAAAACATTCATTCTGATGAATCAAACTATTTAATTTGTTATATAAAAATAAAGGCAACAAATAATCGTTATAAAACTCAGCATCATTTTTAATGTGATACTGATAATATTTCCGTAATGTGTTGATTGTATGTGATTTCCTAAAATTTTTTTTTTTTTGATGGGGAGAAGGTATCTCTTAAAAAAAAAACCATGTGGAAAGAAGCTTTGCAAAAGTATTCAGGTATTTGATATTAGACACTTATTTTAGAATACAGAGTTTTGGAGACTGAATTTGGACTCAAAATTCTGCTACTGATTTTCAAGATTTTTTTTTTTTTTTTTTGGGCAGCTGGCTGGGGCAGGCATCCAAACCTTTGACCTTGGTGTTATCAACACTGCATTCTGGCCAACTGAGCTAACAGGCAGCCTCTGTTGATTTTCAAGTTTTTAACTTAGAGGTGGTCTGTTGAACATTAGAAGCTAATTTACTGATGCCATGTAGCTACTTTATTTTGAAGGGGCTTTGTTAATGGTTCTCAGAGTGGCCCCTGCTCCTTCTTTCTGGGTCTCACATACCCTGTACACAGTCACAAGGGTATCTGTCTCGTTTACTTTTCATTTGCGTGCCTTTTACACTGCTTCTCTCTCAAGATGAGTTTAAGGGCTGCGATAATTTCTGTTGCCTTGGCATTATTTCATTACACATATTCCTTCTTCAATTTTTTACTCAAGACTAACTGAAATAGTTGACAGATTTTTCTATATGTTGATTACCATTCTCCACAAGGTGGTGGCAGATGTAGAAGAAAATATATTGATTGGTGGTAAACACTGGTTGAGTAGGGTCTTGACCAGTATATTTAATAAATTTCTATGTAACAATTAACTATAAATCCATGGGTAAAATATAAATACTAAATTTGTTAATTTATTTAAATTTCTGTTATTGCAAGAGAAAAATTGATTTTGAAATTTCACACAAATATTCCCAGAAATTTGGTATTAAAATATCCTATTAATATGTGGTATATGTAATTTATGGAAAAGTAACTATTTAAAAAAATTTATCACTGTCTCTTCTTTTCAAAAGGCTTAATTTTTAGATATCCAGAAGATGACTATGAGTCATTTCCACTCTCAGAATCTGTACCTCTCTTCTGCCTTCCAATGGGAGCCACTATTGAATGCTGGGATACTCAAACCAAATATCCACTTCCAGTTTTTTCAACTTTTGTCCTGACAGGTTCTTCAGCTGAAAAGGTATATTTTTGCCTCACTTATTAACCCAATTTTGTCCATGTTTTTATCTCATAAAATGGTTAACATAAGTTTTATTTCAATGTTAAGATTATTAGGATACAATATATTTTGGTTTAAATTTATACTGTAATGCCTAAGGTGAGAAGTCAACATGAAAATTGGTATCAGAATGCTGATACCCCTCGAGCCTCTACAGAAGCAAATGTGAAGTCTCTTTGGAGAGACACCCCCAATGCCCAGGTCTCATGATGAGACTATGGTAATAGTTAGAAGACAATAGCCACCATAGGAAGAACCAGCAAGACATTGAAATGATAGAGTGACAATATAAAAGATGTAAATTGAATTTATGATTGAGATGATTCAGTACCTAATAGAGGGGCTCAAAATAACGAGGAGAGAACAGGATATTTTGAAAAATCAATGGGCAGATTGGAAAAAAGAATCAAATGTCTAGAAAAGAAAAATATGCTTCTTAGGATTAAAAATTCAATGCATAGTTTAGGAGGAATTAGTGAAGTGGAAGATAGGCTACCTTAAATGTGGCACAGAAAAATGTAAAACATAAAGGAGTTCAAAAATGTAGAGGATAGAATCAGAAGGCCCAATAGATATTTAATGAGTTCCAGAAGGATGTACTAGCAAAGGGAAAAGCAGCATTTTAGGGGTTAATGGTTAGTTGAGAGTTTTCCAAGGTTGATGAAAAGTTGAATCTTCAGATTAAAGATGCATTATCAACCCTCAGCAGAAAAGTAAATTAATAAATACATACATACATACATACATAAATAAATGCCACCTCTTTTCATATCATAGTGAAACGATGGAACAACAAAGGCAAAAAACAGCCAGTGAGAAAAGACATATTTATTGTCTTATGTAAAATATGTATTGTATAAAACAGTAATTATGACATAAAATGATAGATTAAAATAAAAAAGGCAAAAACAAACAATATTAGGAAATAAAAATCGGTAATAGTAGAAATTTAAAAATTGAAAACTTTCTAGGAAATTCAATAAAATAAACAATTTAAAAAAAAAAATATAACTAGCCAAAGTAACCAAAGCAGAGTCATGTGGATCAAACAAAATACATCTGTGTCCTCATTCTGCAGGCTACAAGTTTACAACCACTGTATTAAAGATAATGTGTGTAAAGTATCCAGCACAGTGTCTGTAACATAGTAAATATTGAGTGAATGTCAATACTATATAAATTGAATTGCCTGCACCTAAACTAACTCATTAGCTTAATAATCAATTATAGTTTCTCTAATTGAAAGTAATAAATATAACTGAAAAGTTTAAGATCTTTAAACCCTTAAGAGTTACTGAATTTACTTTGACCAGTAGAGAACAACAAAGCCTCATTAAGATGTGGGTACTGGATCTTCTCCTAGGTTTATTTATTGGTTAGGGGATACCGTCATGTTAGTGTTGACGTGTATAAAGTTTATGCTCATGCTTTTGTCATGTTGCTTGTTAAAAACTTTAAGATCATTTTGAAATAATTGTATCTGGGAATGTTGTATCTGTAAGGGCAAGGGTTACTGTGATATACATACACTCATGTCACCTCTCCCTCGGGGTGATGGAGATGGAGACACAAAGGATTACTCAAAGCCCATTTTTCCAGAGCAGTGAGAGGCCCGAAGGGGTTAAATCCCAGGAGTTGACTTCTTCAAGAGAGAAGGAATTCCTGGGAAATGACCCCGAATCAGGGCTTTTCTCCGTTTTTTATTGTGCAGACAAAAAGTTACAGAAAAGAACACAGGTGGTTAATCAGTCATAGTGAAAACATAAACAAACTGGCTACATAACAATTTTCATTAAAGCAGGTGCAACTTAAAAATAGTTTAAGCAGGGCCGGCCCGGTGGCGCACTCGTATAACTTCGTATAATGTATGCTATACGAAGTTATGCCATGTAATTAATAAGTGAAAGATTGCTGCTCAGTCATGATGTTTGTAACAATTCTAGAAACTACGTTATTTAGATGAAGTCATAAAATCACAATGTTGCTTGTAGCACTATAATCATGACATTAGCTTGGATTTATAGGCATATATGTCTCTCACAACACATTCTAGAACCTAACAAGACCATGAATTCTAATTTGCAGCCCGTGATTTACACAGTTTATGTAGATTTTTAAAAGAGCTATTATTCTTGGGCCGGCCTGGTCGCACACTCGGTAGAGTGCGGCTCTTGGGAGTGCGGCGGCGCTCCCGCCGAGGGTTTGGATCCCATATAGAGACCGGTCCGCTCACTGGTTGAGCGCGGTGTGGGTGCAACACCGAGGGTTGCGATCCCGTTGCCGGTCGTGGTACAGGCGCAACACCGAGGGTTGCGATCCCGTTACTGGTCACAAAAAAAGACAAAAAAAAGGAAAAAAAAATAGTTTAAGCAATTTGCCATCAAAGGAGTCATAAAACTAAGCAATGTGACGTACAGAGAACCAATGAGATAATTGTTACGGCAACCCTTAGTTCCCCAGGAAACTTAGAGAAGTAGTCAAAGGTGAAATGTGGGACCAGCCGCTAATTGGCAGACTAGCCTTGAAGCTTTCAGTACACATATTTTCCCATAATTAGGTTTAGCTGCACCAAAGGCGTCTGTCCTTAGAGCAAGCACTTATGCTGTGTTACAATTCTCATATCCACACTGGAGACTTTTTAGTCCTGTGAAATTTTTCTGTTTTCCCCCAGACTTAGCATTTCTATGTGCATTACTAAAAGGTTAGGTTCTTCCTCAAACTACAAGGCTCTGGCTTTGCTAAAACGACGGACTGTGGCCCCACTGGACTATAGCTTAAACTGAAGGGCTTTGGCCCTTCTAACAGCTAAGGACTGTGGTCCTACTAAGATAAAGATCCTACTGAGTTACAGCCTGATCTAAGGACTGTGGTCCTTCTAACAGCTAAGGGCTGTGGCCCTACTACACTAAAGGTTAGGGCCCTGTGAAGTACATGTGCTTTATTAGTGTTAGCACCCTCTACACACTCACACACATATAATGACTATTAGTTATAAAAAGTATAAAAGTACAGAAAGAACTGATTGGTTGGGAGGAAGAGATGGATATAATGATAAAAATGCTTCACAAAGGAATTGACACTTTAGCAGTATTTTTAAGAGTGGACAGATTGGGGGAAGCACCAAAGCAGAACAAGATGTTCAAAGGCACAAAATTAGGAAATAGTGTATGGGTTTGGTTCTGTACGTAGCTCTGTATGGTTGAACAGGAGCAGCAGGTGCTATTAGGAATTGAGAACATGATGCCATTTCCATGAACTGTGTGACATTTTACCTATAATGGGGAGTTTTTGAAGGGTCAGATTATTATCCCTGAAGGATTTATCTCCAGTGTTTTCCACTCAAATAATTCCTCTTCTCACTGAGACCAGTCAGGGCTTACTTCAGTAGTTACTTTGAAATGTGGCTAGTGAAAATGGAATTGAGACTGTCTTCCAAATTTCTGGCTTGGGGATTGGGTAGCATTGTCACTGAGTGAGATTGGGAACATTGGAAAAAGTGTGCAGATAATGAGTTTATTTTTGAAAATACTGATTTATGATGCCTATGGGACATCCAGGTGGTGGTGATGTCATTTGGAAGTATGAGCCTGGAGTTCAGGGAAGAGGTCAGACAGAACTAGATTTGGTAAAGATTTGTTTTGTTAGTACAGTGGTTACAGATTATGTTAGTCCATTTTGTGTTGCTTATAACAAAATACGTGGAACTGGGTAATTTATAAGAAAACAAACTTTATTGCTTACAGTTTCTGAGGCCGGGAAGTCCAAAGTCCATCTAGTGCTGGCAACAGTGACCCAGGGGTCTCATATTGCAGATGGTGGAAGCAGAGAGAGCAAGACAGACTCTCCCCCTCTTCTTCTTCTTTTTTTTTTTTTTTTTAAGATAACCGGTAAGGGGATCGTAACCCTTGGTTTGGTGTTGTCAGCACCACGCTCAGCCAGTGAGCAAACCGGCCATCCGTATATAGGATCCGAACCCGTGGCCTTGGTGTTATCAGCACCGCACTCTCCCGAGTGAGCCACGGGCTGGCCCTCTCCTCTTCTTTTAAAGCCCTCAGAACCACACCCCTGACCACCATTTTTAATCCATTCAGTAGGCATGGTCCTACAATCCAATCATCTCTTCGAGGCTCCACCTTTCAATTATGATAATAGGATTTTCCACCCTCTTAACCGTCACAGTGGGGTGCTAAGTTTCTAAAACATGAAATGTGGGGGATACAATTCAAACTCCAATGAATTTTGGGGGAACACAATTCATTCCACTACACAGATAAAGCCATGCTAGAATGAAATTTTCCAAATAGAATTGGAAGAGAAGTGTGAAGTTAGAACCTTAGGGAATCCCAGTATTTAAGAGAAGGGCAACAGAATTGGATTTACTGTAGGAAAGAGAGAAGAGAACAAAGAGAAATTTGTGCTGTCAAAGATATGAAAGGAGTAGAGAGTTTTAGGGTAGAGGAGTGTCAGCTGTATCTTGTCATGGAGAGATCAAAAGAAGCTAAGCACTGAAAGTGTTTCAGTTAGGAAGTCATTGGAAACCTTGATTAGAATTGTTTTAGTGCAGATGGAATGTAGATTTGTATTAGTCCATTTCTGTTGCTTATAATAAAATACACAGAACTGGGTGATTTATATAGAAAACAAAATTTATTGCTTACAGTTTCAGAGGCTAGGAAGTCCAAAGTCCAGGGAACACATCTGGTAAAGTCTTTCTTTGGTGGTGACTTCAGTGATGACAGGGTATCACATTGCAAAATGGTGGAGTAGAGAGAGTGAGAGAGAGCAAGACAGACTCTCCTCTTTTAAAGGCCTCAGAAGAACCACACCTCTACCACCATTTTTAATCCATTCACTGCTGTATGGTCCTACAATCTAATCACCTCTTCAAGGCTCCACCTTTCAATTACCATAATAGGATTTCCCACCCTCTTAGCAGTCACAGTGGGGGCCAAATTTCTAATACATAAAACTTGGGGGACACAATTCAAACATCAGTGAATTTTGGGGGGAAATGATTCAATCCACTACAAGGTTGTAGTAGATAGAGGTAGAAAAAAATAGAGATACCTAATGTAGAAGAGCAAAGGTGTTGATAGGTTAAAGGTACTTGACCAAAAGGTCTAGGAGGAGAAGGTAAATAAGGCCATATGGGACTCATAAGTTGAAAGAAACTGAAGGGATAAAAAGTTCAGATGTAATTGAAAAATGGGCATAGCTTATACCATATGCAAAAATCAACTCAAAATGGATTAGAGACCTAAACTTAAGAGCAAAAAGTACAAAACTCTTAGAAGAAATCAGAGGGAAAATATTTATGATGGATTTAGTGGTGATTTCTTAGATGTGACACCAAAAACACAAGTAACAAAAGGAAAAATAAATTGGACTTCACCGAAATTAAAACTTTTTATCCTTTATAGGACACTATCAAAGAGTGAAAAGACAACCCATAGAAAGGGAGAAAATATTTGTAAATCATATATGTGGTAAGGTATTTATCCAGAATATATAAAGACTTCCTACAACTCAGTAACAGAAACTAAACAATGCACTTAAAAAATGAGCAAAGGACTTGAGTAGACATTTTTCCAAACAAGACATATAAGTGGCCAGTAAGCTCATGAAGAGATGTTCAATATCACTATCACAACGGAAAATAAATATTGGCAAGGATGTGGAGAAATTAGAACCCTTGAACATTGCTGATGGGAATGTAAAATGGTGCCAGTACTGTGGAAAGCAGTTTGGCAGTTTCTCCAAAAGTTAAACATAGATTCCATATGATCCTGCAATTCCACTCCTAGATATACTAGGGTACTTCAGAAAGTTCATGGAAAAATAGAATTAAAAGATAATATGAGTCTTTCCATGGACTTTTTGAAATATCTTCTTATACCCAAAATAATTGAAAGCAAGGACTCAGATACTTACATACCAAAGTTCATAGCAGCATTATTCAAAATAGCCAAAAGGTGGAAACAACCCAAATGTCCATCAATGGATGAATGGATAAACAAAATGTGGTATATACATGCGATGGAATATTATGCAGCCTTGAAAAGGAATGAAATTTAGATATATGCTGCAACATGGGTGAGCCTAGAAAACATTATGCTAAGTGAAGTAAACCAGACACTAAAGAACGAATATTATATGATTCCACTTATAGGTGGTACCTAAAACAGGCAAACTCATAGAGACAGAAAATGGAATACAGGTTAGTAGGGACCTGGGGTGGGGGTGGGGGAATGGGAGGTTATTGTTTTTTTTTAAAAGATGAGTAAGGGGATCTTAACCCTTGGCTTGGTGTTGTCAGCACCATGCTCAGCCAGTGAGCTAACTGGCCATTCCTATATAGGATCCAAACCCATGGCCTTGGTGTTATCAGCACTGCACTCTCCCGAGTGTGCCACGGGCCGGCCCTGGGAGGTTACTGTTTAAGGGGTACAGAGTTTCTGTTTGAGGTAATGAAAAAGTTCTCGAAATGGATAGTGGTGATAGCTGCACAACATTGTGAAGGTACTTAATTTATACTGTTGAATTATACACCTAAAAATGGCTAAAATAAACAAGTGCAAGTTGAGTGAGGTCATTAGAGTACATTCTCTAAGGTGTAGGAGCTAGGTAAAAAATTTCAGTGTGGTTAAAAAGGAAAGCAAGTTACAAGAGTTTACCATCCATTTTTGTATAATATATAGTTGAGTGCATAATTGCAGTGAAAGAAATCTAGATTGATTTTATTAAAAAAATATGGTTATCTCTGGAGTAGAATTTTGGGTGAGGTTTTTCTTTTCATTTATCTATATAATATGTACTCTGAGCAAATATTTCTTGTATAATCAGAGAAAAAGATTAATTTTTAAAAATAAACTTGGATCTTATATTAGAATTCTATTACTCTGTAGGTATATGGAGCTGCCATCCAGTTTTATGAACCTTACTCTCGGGAACTTCTAACAGAGAAACAGCTAATGCAGCTGGGCCTCTTGACACCTGTGGAGAGAAAAATGGTCTCCAAATCCATCAATTCAAACAAATGCATTTGTTTACTCTCACACTGGCCTTTTTTTGAAGCTTTTAGAAAATTTCTTATGTTTATCTACAAACTTTCTGTGTCTGGACCACATCCTCTTCCCATCGAAAAGTATGTATAATGATTAGAGAGATGTCTGGTCGAAAAACTGAATGTACAAATATACATTTTATTGTTTATCTGACTTTTAGCAGCAAAGTTGAAAGGGAGAGAGTCACAGTCAGTCACCCTACTTTTTCCTTCCTCCCTCCTTCATCTGATTCATTGACTGTGAACTTAAGATTGAGGAGTGGTGGTACAGATGGCCAAATAATAATCTTTTGAGAATTCAGCTGAGAATGTAGTGCATATAAATTGTATTGTATGTGTTCTTCTTCTTATTCATCCTCTAATAACCAAAAGAAAAATAGTTATTGATACACAGACATGAACACACCTTCCCCCCATACAAGTGGCCATACCAGGTTCTAACTATAAAACATCTCTAAACTGATATAGAAATTAATAAGGGTGATATTAAATTGATATTAAAAGTGAGGTATTGGTTTTAGCATTGACAGATTTCTTCATGTTTTCCCTTTGATTTGTATTCCCTTTGTTATGGAAATCTTTTATAAGCAAGAAAAATACAAATAGAGCCACTCTGTCTTTTTTAAACCATCTTTTCTGATTTCCAGTGATACATTGACTTCTGTTTATTACAGTACAGTTATACATTGCTTAACAAAGGGAATGTTTTCTGAGAAATGTGTCATTAGGCAATTTCATCATTGTATGAACATCATAAAGTGTACTTACACAGACCTGGGTGGTATAGCCTACTACATACTGAGGCTATATGGTATAGCCTATTGCTTGCTCCTAGGCTACAAACCGGTACGGCATGTTACTGTACTGAATACTATAGGCAATTGTATACATAATGGTAAGTATTT
This sequence comes from Galeopterus variegatus, assembly GCF_000696425.1. Lineage (NCBI taxonomy): Eukaryota > Metazoa > Chordata > Mammalia > Dermoptera > Cynocephalidae > Galeopterus > Galeopterus variegatus. Next base: position 99,567 of record NW_007729478.1, read on the forward strand.
GTGTATCTAAACATATCTAAACATAGAAAAGATACAGTAAAAATAGGGTATAAAAGATAGATAGTACACTTGTATAGAGCACATATCAGAGATGGAGCTTGCAGGACTGGAAATTGCTCTGCGTGAGTCAGTGAGTGCTGAGTGAATTTGAAGGCCTACTACGTTATTGTACACTGCTGTAGACTTTATAAACTCTGTACACTTAGGCTACACTAAATTTATTAAAATTTTTTTTCTTCAATAATAAATTAACCTTAGCTTACTGTAATTTTATTACCTTATATACTTTTTAATTTTTTAGTTTTTTGACTCTTGTAACACACTTAGCTTAAAGCACAAACACATTGTACAGTCATACAAAAAGATTTTCTTTATATCCTTATCCTGTAAGCTTTTTTTTATTTTTAATTTTTAAACTTTTTTGTTAAAAACCGAGACACAAACACATTAGCGTAGGCCTACATGGAGTCAGGATCGTCAGTAACACTGTCTTCCACACCCTCATCTTGTCCCACTGGAGGATCTTCAGAGGCAGTAACACACATGGAGCTGTCATGTCCTATGATAATAATGCTTTCTTCTGGAATACCTTCTGAAGCACCTGCCTACAGCTGTGTTATAGTTAACTTTTTTTTTTATAAGTGGAAGGAATATACTCTAAAATAATGATAAAAAGTATAGTATAATCAATACATAAACCAGTTACATAGTTGTTGATTATCATTATCTAGAATTATGTATTCTGCATAATTGTGTGTGCTGTACTTTCATATGACACAGTAGGTAGGTCTGTTTACACCAACATCACCACAAACATGTGAGTAATGTGTTGTACTAGGACATTACAACAGCTACTATGTCAATAGGTGATAGGAATTTTTTTTAGCTCTGTTGCAATTTTACAGGACCACTGTTATATATACAGTCTGTTGTTGACCGAAATGTAGTTATACAGCGCATGACTGTATATAATTTATATACCCTGCTAACAAACCAGGACATGTCATGAACTTTGTATAGTGTACTATAGTACGTGTGAACGTAGATTTTTCTTACAATTTCAAAAATTTCACATTATAGCAAAAGGAATATCAGTGAAATATACTAGTTTAGTGGATAAGATGGGAGTAAATACCTGAAGGATTTTACATAATGCAGCTCAAAAATCAACTTTAAAAGTAGTAAAGTACTATGCCTAAACTCATCACAAATATGGTTTCAACTTTAATGTTGTATTCCTGAAATACTAATTCAATGGCTCATAGTTCAAAATTTAACTTTCAGCTGTCAGATTAATTAAAAATTTTTTGAAATAAAATTTAATGTTAATAAAATTGAATGTGTTAGTGGCATGTTAGCAACTTTTCAAAAATTAAGTTTCTATGAATAGTTTGTGAAAATAAAATCATTGTATGTGATCAATTTTTTCTCAATTGAAATGATACCCTGCATTTCAGTGGCTTCTAAGAGCTCAAAACTTTGGAGAGATTTAAGAAGTATTATTTATAGGTGGGGAAGTAGAATGGACACGTGGTTTGCCCACAGTGATAGTAGTAAATCTGACATTAAATTCTATATTAATGTTAATTCATTATATCACAGTTAGTTGCTCCCTGTACTAGCACTGATAACCAGGGCTATAAAAATTAACTTTCACAGAAACTATTTTTGTATTATTTTGATTTTTCTGGTGATAATAGGAGATATTAATATATACTTTAAATAAGGAAATCTATTGTACATTTCAGAAGTTTAGTGGGCATGAGTACATTTATTTATACTATGCAAATTTATTTATTTAGCTTAAGTTTTAGATAACTGGCCTTGTCTTTATCTGGGATGATATATAGTGATATTTAAGAATTGTTAAAATCTGTGAAGCATTCTAGAAAAGTAATTATGACCTTTATTTCAAATTTTTTTCTAGGCACATTTCACATTTTATGCAAAATATCCCTTTTCCTTCACCACAAAGACCAAGAATCCTTGTACAGGTAATCAAAAGAGAGTATATTTGGGGAGAACTCTGCGTATGTTCATTCCAGTTATTGCAGAGTGGATTCTATGAGCCTTTGGGTTTGAAGTAGAGCAATATGCATTTATAAAGTCCTTAGATTTCCTGTATTTTGTAGCTTTACTGACATCCTTTCTTACCAGTATTTGGATCCCGGGTGTACAGAATTGGAATAATTATAATCCTTGGTTCATGATATTATTATCATCGTCCATGCATGGCCTTTATGTAGCTAATTTTAATTACATGAAACCCAGAATTATGTTATGGGTATGTTCTTAATATCAGACTGATTAATAAATATTAAATATGAAATGAGCTATGGTTGGAGAGGGAAACTGAAACAGTTTATAATAGCACTTTTCAAACTCTCTGTGCTAAAGGACCAGTTTCTTTTTTATTTCCAATAAGTGGCAGACCTAGGTTGGTATATAGCTTGTGACATATCTAGCTTACCATGTGGGATCAGTATAGACATGTACAGATCTACCCGCCATTCATAGACATGATTCCACAGATTGCATGCTTGGATGTATTGCGAGATCATATCATCATAGAAGTTGCTAAATGTTTTGTTATGCATTTATATACTATCTCTTCTGGATTGTAATAGTTTGCATATTAGCATTTTGAGTAGCACAGGTCTATAGAAGCAAACTATTTAAAAAATTTTTCTAAGACATTATTAACATTATATATGGTAGGATTGTCAGATATTGTTGGTCTTGAATGTATTTCAGTTCAGCAAGTATTAATATATACCAAGCAACTGTCATGTCCTTACCAGTCTGTTGGGTAAATAAATTTGAGGCTTTTAAAAAGCAGCTATTTCATAATTTTCAAATAACTGTATTTAACCAGTCAACTGAATCAAAATTCAGTCAAATTAATTATTTTATTAAAAAGAACTAATACAATATGTCTGAGTAAAAACAGCTATCATTTTACAAAAAGTATGTTTCAAAAAGTATGTCTGTGTGCATATTAGACTATCTTCCATTTTACCCTTTATCTAAATATTTAGATTTCAGAATTGGTTTGGTTGATTTATCTTTTTTTTTTTTTTTAAGCTGTCAGTCCACGATGCACTAATATTATCACAGCCAGTTTCTACACCTTTACCACTAAGGTAATTAATGGTATTTAAAATGATATACGTATTCACTTGGTACAGAATGCTTTAAATGGGAGTTAGGATAATAAAGTTGTGTTATTTTTCAAACTAGGTTAAGAATAGCCTTAATGTTTCTAACTTTGATGCCTGGATGGATGGTGGGACTATTTTAAAAATGGGTACAATTAAGAGAGTTGCAAGATTGGAAATAGGGAATACTTCCCTTTTTCTTTTTTCTCTCCTTCCCATATCCAGTTCGTAAGCAAAATTCAAGGTGAATTATTTTAGCCTTCTTTTTTTTTTTTTTTTTTTTTTAAAAAAGATGACCGTAAGGGAATCTCAACCCTTGGCTTGGTGTTGTCAGCACCACGCTCAGCCAGTGAGCAAACCGGCCATCCCTATATAGGATCCGAACCTGTGGCCTTGGCGTTATCAGCACCACACTCTCCCGAGTGAGCCACGGGCCAGCCTTATTTTAGCCTTCTAAATGTCTTGAATCTATTTGCTTCTCTTTATTGGCATCGTTAGTCTAGGCTAGCATGATTTCTTACTGAACTACTTCTGTTGTTAATCTCTTAATTTGTACTCTTATTCTTCCTTCACTTCTTTATCCACACTGTAACCAGTGTGTCCATGTGAGAATGGAAATATAATTGTGTCATTTCAATTTCAGCTTAATGTCTTGCTGTTTTCATCCCCTTTCTGTTATGCTTTAGTCACAATAGATTTACTTGAATTTCTTGAAGATGACAATAGCTTTTTCTTGCCTCAGGGCCTTTGCATATGTTGTTTCCCACTCCCCTTCTCCCACCCCTATCTCCATTCTTTTGAGTTCAGCTCCATGTGGTTGTGCTTCACAATCTTTCCTGACATCCCTGTTTGTTACCAAAGGGTGAGTTTAAATCACCCCTTTATACTGTCTCATTAAATTAACTACTTTTCATGAGTCAAAACTTGACATTAACAACTAGAGTCTCAATCTATTCATACTTAGGAAATAATTTAATAAGCAAATCTTAACATGTTTTTGTGAAATAGTTCACAAGCATCTCTTTTTTTTCTTTTTTTACTAGTGGAGCAAACTTTAGCACCTTGCTAATGAATCTGGGTCCTGAGAATTGTGCAACTCTGCTGCTCTTTGTTTTACTTGAGAGCAAGATTCTGCTTCATTCTCTTAGGCCAGCTGTGTTGACAGGGGTAGCTGAAGCCGTGGTAGCCGTAAGTATACAGTTTTCCTTTTAGTACAAAATTATGGTAGAATTTTTACTTTAAAGGGAAATTTTCTTCAAAGAAAGCAACTTGAAAAGTATCGATCCAGTAAAAGTTTAACATAAATATAATTGTGTGGCAAAAAGAAATAGGAAGTATAAAGAAAACAAAGATGATTTCTATTTGAGGAAAAATGTCAATTTCTAATTTTTCATATTTTATAGTTCTGTCGAGAGTAGAAACTATATGATTACATGATAGTAAAACTTGTGAATGAAGCTGATTATATTAAATGAGAAGCTCTTGACAATTTCAGCTGCTCTGAAATTATGCAAATGAATTACATGGTTAATTTCTCCCCATTTTAACTTTTTTTTGGCGGCTGACCGGTATAGGAATTGAACCCTTGGCCTTGGTGTTATCAGCATCATGTTTTAACCAACTGAGCTAACTGGCCAGCCATTTTAGCTTTTAATCATTGTGAGCCAGTAGTACATAGGAAATTCTAAGTGATTGTGAAATGAGGTTAATATGCAAATGCTTAGCTCTTGTGTAAAGCATAAATAAAATCAAGTCCTCCCCCTTTTAAAACCTTTTGATGGCTTCTTATTGCACTTAGAAGTCTGATCATGTAGGGCTTTACAGGCCATAATATAGAACTTTGGATATTCCATTTCTCTAACCCTGTCTCCTATTAGTTGTTTAATTTAAAATAGTTGACTCTCTCTTCCCTACCCTGTTTTAAGAATGTAAGTTTCTTGGAAGTAAGGACCTAGTCTCTTGTTTACCCCCTTATTCTTAGCGCTTATTACAGTTATTTAGCACAGAGTTATTATTCAATAAAGACTTGTTAAAACAACAAATGGGGCATGTCTCTAAGATCTTAATCTGGTCAGAGAAATGCTGCTAGGAGTGAAACCAGTAGTAACCAGATTGAAGGAGATGTATTATGGGGTGATCCTCATTAAGTATTGTTTTTCCAAGTCTCCACAGTTACATGTGAAAGCAAAAGTTGTTGTAATTTGGAAATATTTGTTAATGAACTAGCCAGTTTTAGGAAGTTTCTACCCAAGTATTTCTTCCTAAAACATTAGTATTTATCCATGCCCCGTTGTCAGAATCTTTGTGGTCCAGTGTTTTGATTGATTTTAGCAATACAGTGCAAGAACAGGTGGAAAAATGCAACATGGAATTGGTAATTTTATGAAAAATGCAAGATTTATGAGTTTTATGTAACTGATGTTGGAGAACTGTTTGAATTACATTCAAGTCCATTGATAAATCAGGATTTGGTAGTTAAGCAAGTTACCATTTGAAGAAGAGAAACTTGAAATGAATGGTGATAGCATAAAATGCTTCAAAAGGAGAGTGGTTTGAATATCAAAAACTATCAAAGAATTAATTGACACCTATAGCAAAAATTGTTGAAACTCAGACGTGCTTTTTAAAAAATGACCCTATTTTTTGTTGGGTTGCAAAAGTCAGGGGTGAAGAGAAAGGTGTCATATTTTGCTGTCATCTTGTTTTGTTCTAAGGTTTCGTAGATAGTTGGCAGGTGCAACATTCCTTTTGTTGAACAGAAGATAGTCTGTTTGCATTCTAGGAGATCTGAAGTCCTTTCAAGGTCCTGCTTGACTGCCCCTCAGTAATTAGATTTCATTTTCTACTGCTCCCCCTCTTGCTCACTCTGCTCCAGCCACACTGGCTTCCTTGGTACCCTTGGAGCATATTAGGCAGTTTCCATGCCTTAAGGCCTTTGCCCTAGCTATTCCTTCTCTTTGAAACACTCTTCTCCTAGAGTTCTCCTTGGCTAAATCCCTCACCTTCTTCAAATTTCAGCTCAGTGGTCACTTTCTTAATGATGCCTATCCAGTTTGTCGTAGTACAACCCGCTTTCCCTCTCTCCTGCTCTGAACTCTAATCCCCTTCACTTTGCTCTAATTTTCCTTTTTCTCCATAGCACTTATCACTTCCTGACAAAGTATATATTTTATTTATTATGTCTTTTATTTTCTATCTCTTCCTGCTAGACCAGGTGTTGGCAAACTATGGCCGAATCCTGCCTGCCATCCGTTTTTGTAAATAGTTTTCTTACATATAAGCCATTTATTTACATTTTGCCTATGACTGCTTTCATGCACTATGTTAGAATTAAGTAGTTGTGACAGACAATATGGCTCAATAAGGCCTAAAATATTTACTGTCTTTTATAGAAAAAGTTCACTGACTCTTATCCTAGACTATAAACCTCATGAGGGCAGGGATCTTTGTTTTGTTTATAGTGCTTGCACATAATAAATCCTCAAATATTTGTTAAGTAAATACTTATAAATGATTGAAGACAAAGTCAAATCCGGAATACCCGTCTGTAATAACTGGCAGAGGTTATAAGTGCTGCAGGCATTTTTGGGGGATAAATGATGATGGATAAGGGTGAAAATTGAACTAGACCTTGAAAAATAGTGAGGATTTTATAGCAGAGGAAAAAATTTATCATCCGTGAATAAAATTTTAATATCAGTGAATAATTTTTAAAATTTTATTCATTTTTTTAAACTTATCAAAAACTTTTTTTTTTAAAGTACACATGATAGAATTAAGGTAGAGCTTTGTAAAAGAAAACTGGCAAAGGTTCTTGAGTGCTTTATAGTGACTATATAAGCTTTGTCAGGCGTCACTGAAGTCGAATCATTTTATATGTTTATTTGAGCAGTTAGGAAATTTTTTTGTTGAGATTTTCAGTTGATTATTACAATTTCCAGGAGAATCCTTAGTTTTTCTCAATCCTTGGTGCTCTTATTGGATTTTACTCAGAGGTTATTTTGAAAATTAATAGGTACATGAAATGTGTAAGAGTTAAAGATCATGTTTGTTTTATGATTTTTGGGGCAATTTTATTTTTCTGCTTTACTCTTTCTGTAGAATGAGAATGTGGGTTTTGTATAGATAGATATTAGAAGAATTAACATGCTAAGAGCTGTAAGCATTTTTATTATGCTAGTGATCATTGTCATGCTTGAAAATTTTAATCATATTGGTTCATAGAATTGCTTAGTAATATTTTATATTTATTTAGTTGTGGAATGAAGTTTAAGGTAAAAAAAAAAAAAACTAGACTTAAGTGCTTTTCAATGATCCCTTTTCAGTAATATTAGTTAATTATATAATTTTCATTGTAAATTTAAAATTTGGTTAATTTTTTAAAAACTTTTTTCCCAGATGATCTTTCCATTTCAGTGGCAATGCCCATATATTCCCCTTTGTCCTCTTTCACTGGCTGCAGTGCTTAGTGCACCTTTACCATTTATAGTTGGAGTTGACTCAAGGTATTTTGATCTTCATGACCCACCACAAGATGTTGTTTGCATTGACTTGGATACGAACATGTTATATATGTAAGTGGATTAATTTTATATTATCTCCCATTTATATTTTCCATCATATATAGTTATAGCTCCTTGAAAGCATCTAGAAATATGCTATTTTTGAAAGTTGTTAATAAATTTTTTATCTTGAATACAGCAGTTCTCAACTAGGGCAGATATCAGAATCCGGGAAAGCTGTGTGGTTTGAATAAAAACATTTTCAATATTATAATAGTTTATATTTGGGCATTGTTAACTGTAGGAAGGAGATATTTATATTTATAAGTATGGCTTTGAAAAAAATTGTTAAACACTGCTTTTAGAGCTTCAGAGGTGATATGCCTTCTAGGTTTAATTCAAAATTCATATGTAAGTAAAGGGGCTTACCTGTTTGAGGTAATGTTTAGTCACAATGTAGGAGAGTACACCTTTTTCCTAGTTGTTAGGATTTGAATTTTATAAGTACTCTTTACTGCATAGAAATTGATATTAAAAATTAGTCACAGTTTGTGTTTGCTGGAGGTGGTAAGTACAGTAGTGGTATAGCTGCGGGTTCAGAGAGAAGCATACCACATGTATAAAAGCAGCAGCTCTGGGTAGATGCTTAAGATCCACTGCACTCCCTCCCTCCTTCCCACAAGTGAGAAAGGGCAGTGTTGAAAATTCTTTAGTGTTGGTGCCAACTTCCAGGTCCTGGAGCAGTTCTGTTCTTTACTGTTTGAGATTGGCAGAAAATGAATAGAGACAAACTTGGGATGAGGGCTTAAATTGTCACAGCAGAAGAATTGGTTTAGAAAATATCTGTACATGAACCAAAAGAATAACTTAAGGAGGAAGAAAACATTTGCTATAACTTAAAAAATAATTTTGAAATGGATCTACCATTTTATTTCAGAATGTTATAGCTGTAGTAGCTCTTTACTATGCCTACTTAAATTTACTTACAGTCTGGAAATAATGAACCACTGGCATGAGTTACATATTTCTTGTAGCACACATTTTGTTGTTTATAAACTGTTCTTCCTGAAAACAATTATTTCAGGGATGTGTTTGTTGTAGTGCTTTTAGAAATGATTATTTATGAAGTTGTAACTCAGATTTTTACCTTATTTTATTTACTATTCTAGGTAAAATATTATGGAAATTCTTGATTTTGCCCAGTTAAGAATAACTTCTATAAAATTTTTATTAGACAAAACCTTTTTTCTAAAATAACTTGGAACTATTTGCTCAATTGTACTTAAATAATTTTGAAATGCTGCAGATACCCCCAAATTAGAGAGAGTAATGTAAATAAATCCCATCTATCTAGCACCCAGATGAACAAATAAAATTTTACCCCAAAATTTGAAACCCCTCGGTAGTCCTCCACAACCACATATTGTGCCTATCTCCCAGAGGTAATCATTATCTTGGATTTGGTGTTTATCATTTCCATGTATTTTAAAAACGTTTATTATATGTGTATTAGTATAAATAAAATTTTGTTTTGCATGCCCTTAAAATTTTTTATATGTGAATAGTTTTCTGTGAATTGCTTTTTTGCCCAGCATTCTTTGTGAGCTTTCTCAATTGATGCATGTAGCTCTAAATCATTTTCAATGGTCATCAATGTTACTGGACATTTAAGTTGTGTCTAGATCTTTGCAATTATAAACAAGGTTGTTCTTATCATTAGTGTGCAAATTTCCTTGAGTACATGGGCGAATTCCTTTGAAGTATATATATACCTTGAAGAGCTAATACTGGTTGGTAGGGAAAGAACATCTTCAGCTTAATAGCTAATACCAAATTACTCTTCCAGGTTTACCCCCTCTTTAGCAGATGAGAATCTCTTTATTTCATATTCTTGCCAACGTTTGTTATGGTCAGACTTTTAAACTTTTTGCTAATTCTGTGGTAGTTGTATCTCATGGTGGCTTTAATTCACATTTCCCTAATTAGTAGCAAATTGAGCATTTTAATTTCTTTTTAGTTTTCCTTTCCTGTGAATTGGATGTTCCTTTTTTGGAGTGCCCTATTGGATTGTTTATCTTTTTCTTTTGATTTAGAAATTGCTTATATATCTGGAGTTAATTTCTTGGTCTGTTACATACATTGCGAATAGCTTCTCCCTAACTGTGATGTATCGTTTCATTCTGTTTTTGGTGTCTTTTGATGAACAGAAGCTCATTTTAATTTATCAGATTTGTCAATTTCTCTTTATGGATTACTGTTTTTAGTTTTTGTATATGAAATCCTCTGCCTTGAGGTCATGAAATACTGTCTTGGTAAGGTTTTGCTTCTCTTATTTAGGTCTTTAATTTAGCTAAACTTGATATTACTAGTGTATGATGTGACATAGAAATACCATTATTCTGTGCTTTTTTCCCCACACGGATAAACAACTGTCACATAGACTGCTTATTGAATAGTCAGTTCATCTGTTGTCCACTGGTTTTCAGTGTCAATACCATTTACATAGCAATTTCTCTATCTGTGTGGGTATGAATCTGGGCTTATTAATCCTGTTCCTTTGGTCTGTTTTGGCTGCTTTGCCAGTATTACACTATCTTAATGACTTTAAAAGTAAGTTGTCTACAACATGGGTGAACTTTGAAAACATTAGGCAAAAAAACTGTATATGATTCCATTTATATGACATATCCAAAATAGGCAGATCTGTAAAGCCAGAATGTAGATTAGTGGTTGCCTTGGAATTAGAGGGGGAGTTGGGAGTATTGGGGGATAATGGCATGTGGGGTTTCTTTTTGAGGTGATTAAAATATTCTAAAATTGATTGTGGCAGTGGTTACACAATTCTATAAATACACTAAAAACCATTGAATTACACACTTCAAATGGGTGAATTGTACGGCATGTGAATTATACCTCAATAAAGCTGTTAAAAATTATAAGTGAGGATATGAGATGGGAAGTCCATTCATCCCTGTTCTTCTTTAAAGTTGTTTTGACTATATTTGGTTATTTGTTTTTTCATATAAATTTTAATAATATCTTGTTAAGCTCCAAACAAAATTATGTTTTGATTTTGGTTAGACTTGTATTGAGTTTATAGATTAATTTGGGGGCAGATGATATCTTTTTGACATAGTCTCCCTACCCATGAATGTAGTATTTCACTTCATTAATCTTTTTAAAGATTTTCAGTAAACTTTGTTTTCTCCATAAAAATCATGCACATCTTTTGTTAGACTTATTTAATCCTAAGTACATTATGGTTTTTATTGCTACTATAAATGGTATTTTTAATTGCATTTTTACTTATTAGTTGCTTGCATATAGAAATGCAGTTGACTTTTATATAGTGGTCTTATATCTAGCAACTTAGTTGAATTCTTTTATTTTAATTTGTCAATAGATTCTCTTGAATTTTTTTTGGCTATAACCAATCATTTATAATCCTTGTATATTTTTAAATTTCTTATCTTAATTTTCTGTCTAGTATTGCTAGTATAATGTAGAATAGAGGTAGTGATAGCTGGTATCTTATCTTCTTTCTAATTTCAAAGGGAATGCTTTGAGCAGTTCATCATTAAGTATGGTTATTGCTTTGCGGTAGGGATTGAAATCCGGCCCAAGGCCTGTTATTGTAAATAAAATTTTATTGGAACACAGCCATGCTCATTCATTTCCATATAGCCCATGGCTGTTTTTATGCTATGACAGCATATTTGAATAGTTGTGACAGAGACAGTATGGCCCTTTATAGTGAAAATTTGTCAGCTCCTCCTCTAGGGTTTTGATCTTTTAATAATAAATTAAGGAAGTTTTCTTCTATTTCTAGAATATTAAGAGTTTTTTGAAAAAATCATAAATAGGTATTGGATTTTGTAAGCACTTTTTTTAAAAAAATTAAATTAAAATTTTTTTATTGAATCATAATTGATTATACATATTTTTGGGATTCAATGTTGACATATATTGATGAAATCAACATTACTAGTATGTATATTGTTACAAATTTTACTTATTATTTATGCCCCTTGTCCAGTCTCTCCCTATCTGCCCCCCCACCCCCTTAGCCCAAGATTTCTTCTCTCCCTTTGAAAGAGTAATGGTTACTCTGTTGATTTGTTGCCTAGATGATCTGTCCAATGCTGAGAGGTGTGTTCAGGTCTCCAAATATTATCATAGAGCAGATGCTTCTTCTTTCATTCTGGAATGGGCTTTGTGGAGAGAGACATCCTCTTCTTTTCTTTGGTCTCTGCTGGTGACTCTCCTTGTGTCAATGCACTCCAGTGGCTGGCGGACCGTCTGCGAGGTAGTTGTGACATCTAGCCACTTTCACAGCAGCCGTGGTTACTGTGGTGTCTGTAGTGGGCCACCCACATGGAGATGATGTTTTTGGCATGCTCGTTGGTGCTTGTGGTGTACCTGGTTGTGTGTGGGGGGTCTGGTCTCCACCTCCATACCCTGGGGTCCCGGGCGGGCCCTGAGGTGCTGGTGGTATGCCTGGTTGTGGGCAGGGGTGGGGGGGTGGGATAGGGTCTGGTCCCAGGAGCATCAGGTGGGGCCCCGAGGTGTAAGCAATTTTTAGAAGGCTCTTTTTTGTGGGGTTCTGCTGGCCAGTACAGGGATCAAACCCTGTACTCTGTGTTATCAGTACCATGTTCTAACCAACTGAGCTAACCAATTGGCTCCCCACACCACTCCAAATTTTATAAATACTTTTTGTACATCTATTGAGATGAACATTAACTTTTCCCCTTTACTCTCTTTGTGTTAAGTTACATTATAAAGTCAGTCAGTAAAAAAAAGTTTTTTTTTCTTTTGGTAGCTGGCTGGTACAGGGATTGAACACTTGACCTTGGTGTTACTCATCCTCTAACAAATTGAACTAACCAGCCAGCCCAATTTTTTTTTTTTCCTTTTTGTCTTTTTTCGTGTCCGGCAACGGATCGCAACCCTCAGCGAAAAAAGAAGAAATGAACTTTTTTTTTTTTGTCTTTTTCGTGTCCGGCAACGGATCGCAACCCTCAGTGTCGTGCCCGTACCGGACCGGGACCGGCAACGGGATCGCAACCTTTGGTGTCACGCCCGCACCTCACTCAGCCAGTGAGCAGGAACCGGTCTGTATGTGGGATCCGAACCCTCAGCGGGAGCGCTGCCATGCTCCCAAGCGGGGCACTGTAGCAGTGCGCCACCAGGCCGGCCCCAAAGAAATGAACTTTAAAGGTTCTAATATACATGCAGGGGTAGAAGAAGAGATATTTGGTGCATTTTTGTGCAGTTTTAAATATTCTTTATTTCTGTCAAAGTCTTTTATTTGGCTTATGCATTATTTAAAAATGTTCTTTTTAAGTTTCAAAGTTGTTTTTTTTTCCTTCCCTTAAATGCAACTCAGTTGGATTGTGGTTAGAACATGGTCTGTATGTGATTGACTCTCTGGTGTTTGTTCAGATTTGCTTTAGAAGCAAGTTTACGGTCAGTCTTTGTAAATATTCCATGTGAGAGTCCCTAGAAATTGACAAAAAACCAAACAACCCAATAGAAAGGTAGTCAAAGAGTATGAAGTCTTTCCACAGAAAAGTAAATAGAAATGATTCTTAAGTAGCTTTCTCATAAGAGAAATGCTACATCAGTTCTACACTTAGATACTCCTTTTTCACTTTTCAGATTGGCCCCAAAATCCAAAATGAAATGCTTAATAGCATGCTATTATTATGAGGCCTTTGAGAAACAGGCAGTCTTATACATTCACTGCAGGTATTGTGGAGAGTATTTGGCAGTATTTGTCAAAATTACAAATGTGTATATTCTTGATCTACCAATTCCATTGTTAGGAATTTATCCTAAAGTTTTATTTTGCATGAAATGATGTTTATAACTGCAGAATTTGTTCAAAGTAGAAAAATAATCCAGGTGTCTCAGACTTGTTAAATGGTATATCCATACAATGGAATACTACTAAAAACACTAAAATGAATGAGAATGCTTTCTGTACAGGGAAAGATTGCAAAAGATATATTATTAAATGAAGAAATCAAGGTGTATGATTGTGTATTATGGTGTGGTGCTACTTGTGCAAAAAAGAAAAGGGGGGGGTAATTGTATACACATGTATTTGTTAGTTTTAGAATAGAAACATTGAAAATATGCACAAGAAACTAGTGGTTATCTTTTTTGGGGGGAGGGAGCTGAGCAGATGGGGAACAAGGGTATGTTTATGTGTTTTGAACTATGTGGTCATACTAATTAAATTTCTAAAACTCCCAGTGGGATGGTAGATTTGCTCCTTGAATTTTATAGTTATTTGGACATTTGCTTTTTGTACTTAATGGCTATGTTATGAGGTGCACTCAAGTTCAGAATTGTTGTATTCTTCAATTAATTAAATACTTCTATATGTAGTTAACTTTTATTTAATCCTTAATACTCTTTGTGTTAGTCTGTATTTTTCTTCTGCATTAAGTTGTTTTTATTATATCTTTTGTATCCTTTTAATTTCATGTTTTCTATATATAGTATATAACTGGCATTAAAATCCAATCTCACATTTGTCTTTTGTGATTCTTTTTTTTGTTTTCTCTCTTGGTAGCTGGCCGGCATGGGGTTCTGAACCCATGAACTTTGTGTTTCAAGGCTGCACTCTAACCAACTGAGCTAACTGGCCAGCCTAACATTTGTCTTTTAATTGAAGAATATGTTCTTTTACATGTATTGTTATGTATTTGGACATTTATTTTCCATCTTATTTTGTATTTTCTGTTCTGCTTTTTCAGTGCTGTTTTTCTTTTTTTCTCTTTTGGATTGAATGAATTATTGTATTTTCCCCTTCTACTTACCTAAATGTTATGTTATGTATGTGTGTATAATTTTATATTTTATATCTTTTTAATAGTTCTCAATATTTAAATATTGATACTTAAAGCTTAATATTTTCTCCTTTCAAGCAGTAAAGTTAATTAAACTTTAATTGGCAACTTTTTTTCCCCAGAAATCCTGCAGAGATTGATTTTTATTTTATCTGTATGTAAAAGTCCATGTTAATTGAGCTTTTAACAATACGGATAGGAATACCCATTAAAACCATGTGAAAAACTTGCTGACAGAGTTCGCAGTCCTGAAAGCAGTTCATTTTACTGGAATGAAGCAGCCAAAATGCGTCTTACAAAAATTGTACTGAGATTTATCTTTTTTTCCACGTTTATGCAAAAGACCCTATAAATTCTGTTTTGAGAGTAATGGTTACAAATACCCACAAAAATCACTTTGAAACACTTTCTAACAAACTTTCCTGTTTTAAAAACAGTTCAATTCAATGGAATAAAGTAGCTCACAACTCTTTCAAGGAATTAGGAAGAAAATATTTTTTTTTCTTTCTTTCTTTCTTTCTTTATTTTTTTTTAAAAGATGAATGGTAAGGGGATCTTAACCCTTGACTTGGTGTTGTCAGCACCACGCTCACCCAATGAGCCAACCGGCCATCCCTATATGGGATCCGAACCCGGGGCCTTGGTGTTATCAGCACCGCACTCTCCCGAGTGAGCCACGGGCTGGCCCCAGAAAATATTTTTTTTTCTAATTGGTAAAATTTCTTCACTCTTACTGGTTCAAAAACAACAATGAATTTTACAGTTGATGGCCCCTCAGATTAGATTAGATGAAATACAGTTTATTAACTCACAACAGCCCTGTGTATTAGGTACATTATCATCTTGATTTTTCAGGTAAGAAAATTGAGGCTGGCAAGTTAGCTCAGTTGGTTAGAGTTGGCCTTATAACACCAAGGTCATGTGTTCAGATCCCCAAATCGGCCAGCTGCAAAAAAATAAAAAGAAAATTGAGTTACAGACTAAGTGATTTGTATAAAGTCCCATAGATAGTAAATGTCAGGGCCAGGTTATGAGCTGATGAGAATACAGATAGTAATGACAGTGTTTAATTTGGGGGATTAAAAGATAGCACTAAAATATTAGAAAGTGATTACATAAAATGAGAGAAGTTGATCAGAGTTAAATTTGATAGGCTGTCACTTTTAAGACACGTTCCAGTTTCAGAGATGTCAAAATATGTGTCTTTTATTAGTACTTGGCATATAGGCAGTGTTAGCTCTTTTACTAGTCGTTTGTCCTTCTGGAGAGGATATTATGTTTGCTTCTGTGCTGGTGGCCTTACCAGCCAGGAACACTTGAAATTAATTATTTTGACTTGGAGTTTCTTGGATCATATCTGAAGTGTGCAGTCAAACCCTACACCTATTAGTTGGCAGGACTTTAGTAATGAGTTATTAGGGGAGATCCTCCTGATCCCTGAAATCCATGCTGAGGCAACCTTTCAAGGATCCCAGTTTAACTGGAAGTCTCAGTTTTAACACCCTACATGGAAGGACCAAGACTTTGTCTCCAGTCATCTGAGATGACTTTAAAATCCAATGCTCTCTTGTTAATCTTCAGGGCAAATGTGGCTTTGGTGTTACACTGTGTTTTCAACCCCTGAAGATTTCCCTGCCAATTGAGCTATGAATTTAAAAGAATGTTTGTTATATTTATACAAACTTTTGTAAGAAGAGGGCTTTTCAGACAGTTGAGTCTGCTGTGTTTTATATCCTTGTTATATAAAATTCTGGAAACATAAGCTTTTAGTAAAACATTTAAAATGGTTATCTCCATGTCTGGTTTTTAGTGCTTTATGATCATGGATTACATTGAATAATGGTGTTGTGATTGATTTATTTTTTTGCCACAGTGAGGGCTGAATGGACTAAATATACTTTCAGTTTTTAATGAAATTCCAATCCCTCTATTTGGGCACACAGTATTTTAGAAGCCTACCAATAGGTAGTCTCATTCAAGTCAGTTACATTTGACACTTAAAATATCATAATTCTAAAATGTAACCTTTGAAACAAGACTTCAGTGTTGTATTACTAACTCCAACATTGAAAATCTATGTTGGAGGGTTAGAATGAGATGATCACATTTGACTGAGGTCGATTAAAAAATGAAATGAGAACTTACTTGAAAAGCACTTAGACTGCTCATATCAATTGTAACTGCAGTAAAAACATCTTTCCATTTTCCTTTTTTAGTTTGATATAAGAATTTTGTTGAGTGAAAATGGGTTATGAGTAACAGATTTTATTAATTATGTTCTTGTAATAGATCAGATGAAAAGAAGAACACGAACTGGAAGCAGCTTCCCAAAAAGCCATGCAAAAATCTACTTAGCACCCTAAAGAAATTGTATCCCCAGCTATCTTCAGGTAAATGTGAGGAAAAAGCAGTATTTTTAACCAAAGACTGTATTTGAGAAAATTCTTTTTGAATTTAAACATAGTTTTGTTGTACTTAAAAAGTCTTGTTACACACAAAATTCTAGTAATAAGAAATGGATATTGAGGTTCATGATTTTTTGAACATATTGTGTGCCCTGCCTGCTTGAACCTCCTTGATAGCTATCCCCTATCACTGGTCTCTTTATGTTAATGGAGAGAGGAATTTGAAGAAGTCATGGGCTTTATTTTGACTGTTTTCTTAATTAATCATTTTGTGTATAGATATTACATATTAATGCCATTTTCTGTTTTTACTTCATCAGTTCACCGAAAAACTCAAGAAGGTTCAGCAATTGAGATGACGCCAATTGAAGCAGATTTCTCCTGGCAAAAGAAGATGACACAACTTGAGATGGAAATTCAGGAAGCATTTTTGCGTTTTATGGCATCTATTTTAAAAGGATATAGAACGTATCTCAGACCAATCACTGAGGCTCCCTCAAATAAAGCCACAGCTGCTGATTCATTATTTGATCGACAGGGTGAGTAGAATTGAAAATACAGTTGGTTTTTATTAAAGTGAAGAATATTTTCTATTTGCTCTTGCTACCAAGTAATATTCACTGTATAAGTTCTTAGAAATTTATAGTAAAATAATCATGAACTTCCACGTATTTGTAACGTAGCTCTCTGAATTGAATTTCTTTTAATTTTTATACCCCATTTTTTCCTGAGGAATCTGAAACTGGGGGTCTTTAATTATGAAAAGTCAATGATACTGCTTGTATATATAATACTATATAGTCAGTTATCTTAGTAGAACATAGCTGGTGATTTTCCTTTAGGTGTTTCCTCAGTTTTGCATAGTTCTTGGATTTGTACACTATTGGCTTTAAAATATTCTCTAACAATTAGTTTGTGGAGTGAGGTAACAATTTAAAAACCTTTTTGACAGATATAGCTTTGTTCCAGGGGAAAACATATACTCATTCTTTTTAGTATGTGTTGGTTTAAGGAATTATGGAGATTTTTGTTGTTATTCAGCTACTCTGATATATGTAGTTGCAGTCTTCGGTCTACACCAATATTCATATAAAAATTATTTTACTTTTCTGTACTCTTACTCAACAGTTACTTTAAAAAATCTGTATTTTCTGGGCTGGCCCCGTGGCTCACTCGGGAGAGTGTGGCGCTGGGAGTGCAGCAGCGCTCCCGCCGTGGGTTCGGATCCTATATAGGGATGGCCAGTGTGCTCACTAGCTGAGCGTGGTGTGGGCGACACCAAGCCAAGGGTTGCGATCCCCTTACCGATCACAGAAAAGGGAAAAAAAAAAAACCCAAAAAACTGTATTTTCCCAGTAATCCTTTTGTCTTTTATCATTTCTGCTTCAGGATAGCTTACCAATTAAATAGTATATAGTATTATTTCAATATGAAATCAAATTTTTAAAATTATTGATGAAATATTTTATATTTTCTTTTTTCGGACCAAGTCTTCAAAATCGAGCATGTATTTTATACTTACAGCACATCTCAATTTTGATCAGTTACATTTCAAGCGCCACATGTGGGTAATGCTTACTGAATTAAATAGTGCAGATGTAGGGAATTGATTAAATTAAGGCTCAGTTCTCTTGGCAAGTAGTGCCAAAACACATGGTGTTTGCTACTTTCTATTGCATCTAATGGGAGACACCTACATGTCTGGCTTTCCCACTTTTCGCACTCCTGATAGGTTTAAGTATTGTCAGCCTCATTCAACTCATCATAGTTCCCCGTGAGCCTGGCCCCTAATTGTTTTGCTGATCATTGCCTAGATCCATTAGAAGAAAAAAAGACTTTTGTTACTATTTGTGGTAATAATTTGTTTCTATTTTTTTAAAAAGTATTTCTCTACTAATTAGTATCTCAAAGGGATGGGAGGGAGGATCACAGCATGTGGAATACCCTGGGGCATCAAAGAATGGCTGAAGAGAAGCTCAAGAATCATGCTGGAAATGGGGATATTAGCCAGATTATGCAGGACCTTTTAGATCCGTGAAGGTTACAGTCTCTATTCTAAGAATCATTAGAAGGTTATGAAGGATATCTAAGTAGGAATAGGATCAGATTTACATTGACTCTGCGTTTTTTAAAAAAATCTCTTTGGCATCTTTGCAGAGATGGCATTGGAGGCATTGATATTAAAATTGGAGATTTGGGAGACAGAGCTATTTTGAGTGCTAGTGTGGAAAATCCAGGTAGTATGATTATGTGTAGAAGTTGGTGATTGAGGTGGGCTAGACCATAGGATCATGAAAATCAAAGAATTAATAACCCAAAGTGTTGTATGGTTAGTGCTTGTGAGTGTGGAAGAATAATGATGTTAGGAATTGGAAAGGAGGAGACTTAATTATGTGCCCTGGTTTTCAGCGAACGAAGGAAAGAGTGTCCCTGAAGTCAATAGATGACTATGTTTAGTAGAGGAAAAGGTGGAATAGCTAGATACTTGAACCTTAAATGAGCAGAAAGACAATAATGAGTAATTGTCTGGTAGCATTGCAGAGGAAGGACGTTGACCCTTTGGGCATTGACCATTGGATCAAGAGTATGCAGAGTATCAGAGAGAAATTCTACTTGAGAGCTGTAGGGCTAGAGGTTCCTTATAGGGGATTGAGATTTCAGTGAAAAGGTTAATGGTATAAGTTAAATTTTTTTCATGGTTGAATTAGGCAGAAGGAACTATATGTGGTTATTAGAAGCTTCTGTAAATGTGGATATATAAAAAGAAGATGTAATATAGATAAATACAAGTTTAGAATAATGTTTAATATAACATCTAGTTCCACTTTAAAATTTGAATTTAATTGTAATTTTGTTTTCTTCAGGATTTTTAAAAAGTCGAGATCGTGCCTATACAAAATTCTATACCCTTTTATCTAAAACACAGATTTTTATTCGCTTCATTGAAGATTGCAGTTTTGTAAGTGATAAAGATACTGGATTGGCATTTTTTGATGACTGCATAGAAAAGGTAAAAGTTTGTCCTGTATACCAATGTTAAGAAAAGACACTTTGGCTTACCTGTATAATTGTTATTTATTAGCCCAAAGTAATCTGAGAAAGGCAATATAGGGGTGTGTGTGTGTGTATATGTGCGTGCACGCGTGTGTGTGTGATCAATTCTGGGCTTAAAATACAAATAATTTTCCTGTGTGGTGTCTAGTTTCTACTGCACATAGCTAATATTTGAATCTCACTTTGGTTTTGTAAGTATTAGTGCTAAGAACGTTTCATTAAGCCTCTTAAGTCTTATTGTATTTTTTACTTAAATAAGTAAGATAAGATTTAGTCTTATGATTAAGTGGTTTTTTTCTTTTTCTTTTTTAATTAAAAAAGTTGAGGTTTATGGGTAATGGAAGTCCTGTTTTCTTTCGTTTTAGTCTTTCCAAATACTTTTTTTTTTTTTTAAAAAAAAAGATGACTGGTAAGGGGATCTTAACCCTTGTCTTGGTGTTGTCATCACCACGCTCAGCCAGTGAGCGAACTGGCCATCCCTATATGGGATCCGAACCCGTGGCCTTGGTGTTATCAGCACCGCACTCTCCCGAGTGAGCCACGGGCTGGCCCCCAAATACTTTCGCTATATGTTTCTTTTGTCCTAATGGAGGACATTTGGAAATATGTTAAATTTTTAAGCTTTACCTGCCCATCCTAAGGAAGTTTAAGTTGATTTTTGACAGTGATGATGTGCTTATATATTTTTTCTAAATTTTAATAGGGTTCTTATTTTTGCTAAGTAGATCTCGGCTCCAATTGTTTGTGCGAGCTATGGATTATATAAAATTTGAAAGTGTATCCAAAAATGTTAGGAGATTATGACATTTTAATTTTAGTGGGCCTCTAATGATTCATATGCCTTAGAAGACCTGAGTAATTTTTCTCTCATTTTATCAGTGTGATCTGTAACTCCAGGAATATGATTAAAACTATTCAACATTTTTGCTTATATATAAAATTGATATTCCAAAATCTTGGATGGTAATCTTAGATGGTAAGCTTAAGTAATGTCAATCACTAATGCAAGGGTTTAATAACAATGAAATTTGGACTAGCCAGTTAGCTCAGTTGGTTAGAGCATGGTTCTGATAACACCAAGGTGTTACCAACCAGCCCCCACCCCCAATAGTGCAATTTTTTATTGGTGAAGCCATACTCCTCTTGTGATTGGCCGTCCTTTGTTTGTGAATAAGGTTTATGAAAGAACTAATCAAAATAAATTTTTTTTGTCTTAATAGCCACAAGAGAAATATGCTTTAGCCTAATAGCATAGGACCTAAAAATATATTGTGAGATATTTTGTATCTGCCCAGTACTGAAAAATGATAGTCTTCTTTTTTTTTTAAATCAGAATTTAAGATAAAAATCTCTATTAAATTCACAGTGGACATTTTCACTAAGTATCTCTTTTCTCCTTTTCTAGTTGTTTCCTGATAAAGTCACAGAGAAAACAGATAAGGTATTTTTTCCTTAAACTTAAATGT
The DNA here is from genome assembly GCF_000696425.1 of Galeopterus variegatus. NCBI lineage: Eukaryota > Metazoa > Chordata > Mammalia > Dermoptera > Cynocephalidae > Galeopterus > Galeopterus variegatus. Next base: position 121,012 of record NW_007729478.1, read on the forward strand.
TGAAATTTCAGAATTAGATCTTGTTTATATGCAAATTAATTGGAGAAAATAATTATTTTCAGGTTGATTTTGATTCAGCAGAAGATACCAAATTGATAGAACTAGATGATTCACAGAAAAGTGAGCACACTGTTTTTATAATGCCACCAGAGCCACCTCCTGATGATGGAAAGGACTTGTCACCAAAGTACAGGTAGCAGGAACTTTTAAGAGCTGTTGGGCCCAGTTTTGATAGTTTATTTTGATTTTTTGCAGTTATTAGTAGATATGTATATTAGTCATTTGTAAGGTCATTGTCAGTATTAATTCAGTGAATTAATATTGGAGATGAATAATTTATGGAGATGCACCAGATACTATAATTTAAGAACTGGACAGACTTGTTGGGAGGGAAGCCAGATGTTGATCATTATTTACCTGAATGTTTAACCATATTTTAATCTTTAAAAATTTCAATTCTGAAGAAGTAAAAAATATGTGAGGTTCTTCTCTCCTTCGGGCAGTTTTGCTGTTAATATGAAGCTGTAATTCTTATGGGTTCATAAGATATCAAAGAAAACTTAAAGTAGAGGGCCAGAAATCATTCTTTATTAAAATAAACTTGAAGAATTGGATTTGTATGGGAATCTTTTAAGAAATTAGAATGGATTTGATTGTTTATTATTATTTTATAATCATGATAATACACAGTTTAATAAACTTAGAAAATCAAACAAAAAAAGAAAACAAACACATCATTTTAGCACCAATACTTAGGCCTGTTAATGATTGTTTGTATGTATGTATTGTATGGATGCATGGGTATATTTGTTAAATGTATGAGTTCATCTTGTACATATTCTTTGTAATCTGTGTTTGTCTTTTAATGGTCTGAACATTTTTCTATTCCATTAATGACCCTATCATTTTTAATTGCCACATGCCTGCATTTGTTGTGATTTATTTAACTAGTCTTCTGTTTGTAGTTTTTTGCTATCTATATCTTTGTGTACATACAGTTATTAGTCTGTGTTCCTAAAAGGGAAAGTAAAATAAGTACTTACTAAAATATGGAATTAATATATAATCTCACCAGGATTGCATGAAGATGAAGAGTATATGTCTGGGATTGAGTGGCTTAATTAAATATTATTTTGATTTCATGTTATTTATAGAATTCTGTTTTATTTTGGTTTAACTACTAGGAATTGGAATTCAGGTATTGACAAACAAGGTAAAATCAAATAGGGAAAGGCAGTATCTCTTAGAAGAAAATTGGCCAAGGAAATAAGTGGATAATTTCCAAGAAGAAATCCAAAGTCAAAAGTATGAGAATATATTCATCTTTTTAGTATTCAAATAAATGCAAACCAAAATGATAAGCAAAAGCATTTTGAATTTATCAGATTGAGGATAGGTTATGCTACTAGTTACACTGTATTTAAGTATAACCTTTCTGGAAATAATTTGATAGTGGTTATAGTCATTTTAATTCTCTTGATAAACATGGACCTTAGCAAACTGTATTATTGGGTATACATCCTAAGAAATTAAGCAAAAGTATTCACAATAATATGCATACAAAGATACTTAATTGCAAAATTTAAGAGATGAGCTGTTAATGTTCAGCAGTAAAGAATTGGTTAAATTATGGCACATCCCTTAAGAGATGAGCTGTTAATGTTCAGCAGTAAAGAATTGGTTAAATTATGGCACATCCCTGAAATAAAAGTATTAAGCATTGTTTCTTATAAATACCAATGCAAGGTAATTTTATGAACAAAACTTAAAAATTACAGTGTACTAAATGTTTTTTTAAATATAAATTATCATCAAACACATGGATTTTGTTGAAAGGTTTATTAATTACTCTGTTAAGTAAGATATCAGGGTTTTCTGTTTTCCAGGGATTGGTTGAAAATAACAAATAGGGTGGGGAGGAGCCAAAGTTTCCATGTACGTAGCCTGCATATCTTATAGCTATATCTTCTTATATTTTTTGAAAAAAATATTTTCTGTATAAGAATTTTAAAGAATAACATTGGGTACTCTTTGAGGTTTAGAAATATTTATTTAAATACTGAAATAATATGAAGAGTTAATGTATTTTTAATCAGCAATTCTATTTTTGCTTTTTATTTTAGTTACAAATACTTTCCAAGACTGGATCTTAAGCTTTTTGACAGACCACAGGAGTTGAAACTTTGTTTTAGTAGACACCCTACTGGGAATAGCATTACAAACAGTCCAGCTCTCATGGCTAAGAGAACTAAACAGGTCAGATACTCTTTGTCTAATACATGTTAATTTAAAATGTAAAATATGTGTATGTGATATGCAGCTCATAGTTTAGAATTACCACCCATAGCCACTGTTTGAAGATCCACTATGGTTGTTATTGAATCCTAGAGAACTAAATATACTTTTTTTTTTTTAGCGGCTGGCTGTTATGGGGGTTGGAACCCTTGCCATGCTCTAACCACCTGAGCTAACCAGCCAGCCTCAAATATACTTGAAACAAAAAATACACCTTTATTGAGATATAATTCACATATACAATTTACCTATTTAAAGTGTATAATTCAGTGGGTTTTAGTATATTCAAAGGGTTGTGCAATCACCACCACAATTAATTTTAGAACATTTTCATCACCCTAGAACGAAAGCCCTCATCCTTTAGCTGTTAACTCCCAATTCCTCTATCCTCCATAGCCCCAAGCAACTACTAATCTATTTTCTATCTAGAGATTCGTATATTCTGGGGCATTTCATATAAACAGAATTGTATAATATGTGTTTTTTTGTGACTGACTTATTTCACTTAGCATGTTTTCAAGGTTCATCCATGTTGCAGCATGTATCAGTGCTTCTTTTTTCTTTTTTTAATTTTATTTTATTTTGTCAATATACAATGTGGTTGATTATTGTGGCCCATTACGGAAAACCTTGCTGCTCCCTCTACCCCCTCTCTCCCAACAACCTCATTTCTGTTCGCTTGTCGCTTGTATCAACTTCAAGGAGTACTTCATTTTTTTAAGTTGCTGAATAATATTCTGTTGTATGCGTACACCACATTTTATTTATCCATTCATGGACATGGGGATGGTCCCTACTCTTTGGCTATTATGAATAATGCTCCTATGAACATTTGTGTACAAGTGTTTGTTTGGATGTATGTTTTCATTTCTCTTGGGTATATATTGCAATGTCATACGGTAACTCTATGTTTAATCTTTTGAGGAACTGCCAGGCTGTTTTCCACAGTTGCTGCACCCTTATACATTCCCACCAGCGGTGTATGAGGGTTCCAATTTCATAACATTTTTTTCAGTTCTTGTTATCTGTCTTTTTTATTGTAGCAATCTATGAGGTATGAGGTGGTATTTCATTGTGGTTTTGATTTGCATTTCCCTGGTGGCTAATGTAAATATATACTTTATACCAAATATTAAATTTTGAAGGAAGTTAAAGGGACTTAATTTAAGACAACCTAGACATATTTCTTTACTATTTTATCCTATCTGATTTAGGCATAAAGAATTAAGCCATGGTTAGTATAGTTTATACATATGTTGACATTTTGGGGGCCTTCAAAACATGGAAAATTTTAGAAAGTTTTAGTTCAGGTTTTATCAATTCATGCATAGTCCCCCAAATCCTAGAGGAATCCTGAGGTAGTTCCTAATTTCATACAGTTTGAATTTCTTTCAATGTTGTCTGAAGGAAAAGCTAAAACTTTTACTTATTTATTTTAAAAACTGTTACCAGCTTAATAAAGGCAGATTTCTAAAATGGGAGAATTTTGTTACTCAGCTTCCAAGTCTTTTTTTTTTTTTTTTTGGTGGCTGGCTGGTAAGAGGATCTGAACCGTTGACCTTGGTGTTACTAGCACTGCACTCTCCCAAGTGAGCTAACAGGCCAGCCCCTCCAAGTCTCGTTTTTATCAAAATTTTTTTTCAGGCTAGCTGGAAAAAGAATGACTTTGACATGTTAGAAAAACAAGGGCAGGGCTGACTCCGTGGCTCACTCGACTAAGTGCAGCGCTGGGAACGCCGAGGCTGCAGGTTTGGATCCTATATAGGGATGGCCGGTGCGCTCACTGGCTGAGCGGTGCAGGCGACACCAAGCCAAGGGTTACGATCCCCTTATCGGTCAAAAAAAAAAAAAAAAAACAAGGGCATACATTTTCAAATATATCTTCAAGTCCCATGGAAGTGGAGCTCGAAAGTAAAATTAACACACCAAGTTCTTTTTATTTGGAACACATCCCAGCAGAGCAATCTTTAGTGCCAGGCATACAATGGCAGTCTGACATACCTGGAAGGCTCTGTAGTTTCTGGGAGTATGTATAGCTTGGTAAAGTTCAGCAGTTCATTTTGATACTTATTCTCTCTTTCACCTAAATCACAATGAAAACCAGAAATAGAAACTATTAACTATTGACTATCAAACTTAGGTAGGAACGTCTCTGATCTTTCTCAGACTTGTGGAGTACAAAGGAATAGGTCTTTTTACAGAAACAGTCACTGAGGGAGTTAATACAAATTGTAGCTTGGAAGGGTAGAGTGTAAGTTTTGGCAGGAAATAACCTAGGGTGCCTTAAACTTTAGTAGGGAGAATAAGAACAATATTGTTTTTCAGTATGGGGATTGAAGAACTTTTAAGCTATAAATGATTAAATCTGAAGTGTATGGTTTTAGTTTTCTTTTTATCCATCAAACACAAGTACCTTCTGTGTGAAGAGCATCTTTTAAGCATTATATTATAAAAGTATGAATGATCTTTACTCTGAAGGAATTTCTACTCTATTAGGAGACACATGCTTGCCAACGAATAGTTGCAGAATAGTATAAAGTGTTATTGTAAACAATTGTTCAGGTAACCATGGGTACTAAGTGGGAAGTTTCTCACAAAAGTAAAAGTATGAAATGCAGGATTTTAGGGTCAAATTTTATGTTAAATTCTTTTCTCCCTTTTCTTTCTCACTTCTCCCCCATCCTAATGAATTTTAATAAATACTGTAATATTTATTCTTTCTAGGAGATAAAAACAGCTCATAAATTGGCGAAGAGATGTTATACAAATCCACCACAATGGGCCAAGTGTCTCTTCAGTCATTGTTACAGTTTATGGTTTATTTGTCTCCCAGCCTATGTTAGAGTTTCTCATCCTAAGGTCAGAGCACTTCAGCAGGCATATGATGTACTTATTAAGATGAGGAAAACAGATGTGGATCCACTAGACGAGGCAAGTATAACAAATTGAGTTATTATTCCTAAAATAAATTTTATTTTTGTACTCTTAAGATAATTTAGGTCTCAGTTGCTTTAAAGTGTGCTCAAGCATTTTCATTAAGCGGGAAAGGTAAAACCATTACTCTGTTTCATAGAGCTAGTTTAGATTGTTAATTTTAATATCTATTTATTTTAAAATTACTGCTTTGGAATGAAACCTCCTTACTTAGACCAGATCGTTTGCCCTTGATAAATAGAAAATAATTTGATTTTATTCTTAATCGAACTTTATTAGAGAGCAGGTAGGGAATAGACTTTTAGTGGGTGGCTTAGGACCTGTGTCTTAGTGTGAGTTACATAACCTATTTGTGTTTCAGATTATTCATCTGAAAATGTAGCTCTGAGATTCTCAACTTTGGCACTGTTGACATTTTGGCCCATACAACTATTTGGGGGGGCTTGTCACAGTATACAGTGTAGGATGTTCAGCAGCATCCTTGACCTCTACCCACTAGATGCCAGTAGCACTCCTTCCCCTGCACAGGTCATGACAGTCAAAAATGTCTCTATGGCAGGTGTCTCCTGGAGAACCACTGATGTAGATAATTATTAGTACCTTCCTCATAAGGTTAATTTGGAAGGTTAAATCAGTTAATATACATAAAATGCCTGGCTCATAGTGAGCACTCAGTGAATGATATGCCTAGACATTTTCATACATTATCTTTCTTAAGCCTCAGAACTATGCTAAGAGGTAGGTAGTGATATCCAGTTAATGGTTGACGAAACTGAGGCACTTATTTAGCTTTTCTCTTTGCTGTTTTTTCCTTTAAAAATTATTTTTGATGTTAAGACAAATGATAATTAGATGATATTTAGATGATAAGATAAATGATACTTAGAACCAGATTAGAATTTAAAATGAAAATTCTTTGCTAATAAGTGTATTTGCTAACATTCTTCTTTTTAGACAAGGGTTTACAAATCCTGTTTGTTATGTAGGCATCCTGGAGATTCTGTCTTAAATTCCTTTGGCAACTAATATGAAGCATAGTGATAGTGCCTGGGGAGAGAGCTATTCTAATCATACTTGATTTTAGAAAAGGAATTCCTTCTCAAACTATGGAGGGTAACAAACATTTTCTTGTGTAGACTTACTCACTGAAATAAGGGGTACATGAGCACATAGGTCTTATGTGAAATAGTTAATAATGCTGGTACTTCCATTAATGAATAGGTTTTAAACTTAATTTAGTAAGATGTTCAAATCAGAACAAAGGAGAAAATAGTGCTTAATAATTTTCTGAAAAGAATTGAGTAAAATTATTTTAAAATCTCTACAAGTCACAGATAGGTAATGATGCTTTGATGTTATTTTTTGTTAGGTGTGCTATCGAGTAGTAATGCAGCTTTGTGGACTTTGGGGTCATCCTGTGTTAGCAGTGAGAGTCTTATTTGAAATGAAAACAGCTAAGATAAAGCCAAATGCTATTACTTATGGTTATTATAATAAGGTAAGTAGGATTGACATTAGGCAGTATATGCTGCTTATTAAGAATGATAAATTTGTATGCCTTTTATTATTCATGAAACTTCTCTTATAGGAGGTTTTTGGGGTATAACTTTTTTTTAATTGACAAAAATTGTATGTATTTATTATGTATAACATGATGTTTTGAAATATGTATACATTGTGGAATGGGTCAGTCAAGCTAGTTAACATGTGCATTACCTCACATATGAGTATTTATCATTTTTTCGTGTTGAGAACACTTAAAATCTACCCTCTTAGCAATTTTCAAAATGTGATACATTGTTATTAACTATAGCCACCATGTTGTGCAGTAGATCTTTGAATTTATTCCTCCTAACTGAAAATTTGTATCCTTTGAACAACATCTCTTTACTGTCCCCCAGCATATCCCCACAGTCCTTGATAATCACCATTCCACTCTATACAAGGGCACTTCAAAAAGTTCATGGAAAAATAGAATTAAAAGATGATATGAATCCTTCTGTGAACTTTTTGAAGACCTCCCATACTTCTGTGAGTTCGACTTTTTTTAGATTGTACATATTTGAGATCATGTGGTATTTGTGTTTCTGTGCCTGGCTTATTTCACTTAACATATCTTTAGGGTTTATCCATGTTGTCACAAGTGACAGGATTTCCTCCTTTTTTTTAAGGCTGAATAGTACTCCACTGAGTATATGTACCATATTTTCTCTATCCATTTATCCATTGACGGATACTTAGGTTGAGTCCAGTTCATGGCTGTTGTGGATAATGCTGCAGTGAATATGGGAATGCGGATATCTCCTCAACATACTGATTTTATTTCTATTGGATATATATACCTAGTAGTGGGATTGCTGGGTCATCTGGTAGATCTATTGTTAATTTTGGGGGGAACCTTCATACCGTTTTTGAGGAACCTCCATAATGACTATAATAATTTACATTCCCATTAACGTGCAGGGGTTCCCTTTTGTCCACATCCTAGCCAATGTTTGTTACTTTTGTCTTCTTGATAATAGCCATTCTAACAGGTGTGAAGTGATTATCTCATTGGGAATTTGCATTTCTCTGATGAATAGTGATGTTGAGCATTTTTTCATATACTCGTTGGCTGGTATAATTCTTTATATGTGTATATGTACACAAATATATACACATGTATACATGTATATGTGTATGTATGTATTTTTTAAATCAAATATTCCTTATGAACATTATTTTTACCTTTATGTTATCTTTAGGTAGTTTTGGAGAGCCCATGGCCTAGTAGTACTCGTAGTGGTATCTTCTTATGGACAAAGGTACGGAATGTGGTACATGGCTTGGCACAATTTAGGCAGCCACTTAGAAAGACCATGCAGAAGTCACAGGTCTCCTCAATATCAGGTAATAATAAGTGAAATTCTGGTTGATATTTTTATATACAACTAAAGGCAGAGATTACCTTAGTCCAAAATTATTTTTGTCTTTTTTCCCCAGAAATTTAGAAAATGTTTGCAACTGTAAGTGAACTATGGGTCATTCATGTTTAGTTTCAGAGATTATCAATGCATGAGTTATTGAACTGCTGTTGTCCTTATCTTTAGCTCCTCAGAGTGCCACAGGTGGAAGTGATGGGGACACAGTGAGCCATGGTAGTGTGGATAGTTCTAATGATGCTAACAATGGGGAGCACACAGTCTTCGTCAGAGATTTAATCAGGCTTGATTCCATTGATAATCACTCTAGCACAGGTACTAAAATCTGGATTTTACTAACCTTTCACTTACTCTGTTAAGTCTTTTCATTTTCAGAAAGCTTTTACCCTCCTTGAATTTGTGTGATATGAATAAAGTACTGTATATAAAGAGAAGAAATTGTATATCTGCAGATCACTTCTCTTTATTTACTATTATATAAAATTATCTTTGGAGTCCTGTGCACAGTGTTCTATCATAGTGCTTCTTTGTATTCATCATTAATTTGTGAAAGTGTATGATACAATTGTTAGGAATTGTGAGCTAATGAACATTAGTGACACAACGTGCAAATCTTTTTTTCACTAAATGGAAAATATATCTTAAAGCGTAGACATTATGAATTTTAAAGAGGAGAGAAAATAGGTCACACACCACGAGAAAAGGTATCCTGTTTACTTTAAATGCTATTTTCTACAATCTGAGAAGCTTCTGAAGCTACTTGTATGTACATAGCTGTGGGCATAATTTCTGTTCTCTGAAGTTAGCAATAAGTGTCATTACAGTAGTACATTGGGCAGGTATGTGTGTGTTGCACATCCTTCTTCTTTTGTTGTTTTTTTGTTGTGGTTGTTGTTAATATCTCAAGCCTTCCTTTAAAAAGAATTCTAATTCCTGTGCTTCATCTGATGAACTTGTCTCAATGACTGAAGTTTCCTTTTCTCTGCTCTTTGTTGCGCTGCTTTTTGCTCTGTGCTGTTTCTTGGTGCTGCATTTGTCCTTGGCTGTCATGGTGTGGGGTGCAGACAGACTTGTATGACGTGAAGCTATGGATGCACGTGTGCATTAATTCTACCCTTGAATGTTAACCACTTCAGGTAATTTCCCATTTATTAGGTTAAATTTTGCTGACATGCAAGGGTGGGGGAAAAGACCTTTTGTGGTATTTTAAGTATTATTATGAGCAGAAAACAATTTTTATTTTCTTGGCTTTTCTCCTTCAGACAAGTGTATTTGATCATATATCCAACTAACATAGTCAGTTTGCAAAGCATATTTGTTATCTTATTTGAAAATTTATTATACCTTATTATTTTGAGGTTGGTTTGTAGCATCATTGTGTCAGATGCTGTTATGGTCATTTAAGAATTTATTGTTCCATCTGTTGAGGTGGTCATTCCTTTCCAAAACTGGTGTACTGAATTTTTTTGCTAAAAACTACCTTCCCATAATTACAGGACCATATATAAATTATTGAAAGTCAACATAAGGCTGTAGGCTACAATCCTGTTTGTAATTAATTTTCTTAATTTATAATCCTGTTTGTAAATTAACCAGTAGGGATTTTTATGACAATCCTATTAAAGCTACCTTATTTTATTTCCTTCTGTATTTTTTTATACTGGTAGAAGAAATGGGTTTCATGTATTTAAAAACAAGTCAGGCACAGAAAGAGAAATTCCACATGTTCTCACTTATTTGTGGGAGCTAAAAATAAAAAAATAAACACAAAAACTAATAAGGGGGGGGGGAGAAGACAGAATAACCACAAAAATTCCTTGAACTATTTAAGTCAAATGAACAAATATGATGTGGCGGGGGGGCAGAGAGGGGGTGGAGAGGAATGGGTAAAGGGGCATGAAAATCAACTACAATGTATTTTGAGAAGTTAAAAAAACAAAACAAAACAGGGTAAATAAATAAATAAATAAACCAAGGAAATAATTTTTGTTATGAAGCCAGTTTACCAGGAGTAATAATAATAATAAAAGATAAACACTCCTTTTGTTGCTCTAGATTTTTAAGCTAATCTCATTACAGGGACAATTTAGTCTTTTAATGGAAAAAATGATCTTCTAGTAATTAATTGGTATAAAGAGTCCAGTAGTTAGGGGTGAACTTTTGGATCCCTCTTTCATCTGTTGCTTTTTAGCTGTATTTTAAGTGGCTGAATCCCAGATATTGAATTTACAGTGATTACATATTTCTGTAGGGCTTTTGGTGATGTCGGTTGATACTTTTGGAGTCTTCAAGCCCAGATGCTTAACTTGATCATTTTATTAAGAATTATCACGTGGAATTCTTTCACTTGGTACCTGATACTGAGTCACTTAGCTCATTAGGGGCATATCTGGATTTAATTAATTTACCCAGTTCCCAGGTGCGTCCATTTCATGGCACTGTATTGCTTTACCAGACTTTCTGAGGGGCCAATAAAAAAGTGACTAAAGTTAGTCATTCTAAGTAGTTGTATTTTAAAGTTTAATTCTTTTGTTATATGGAAAACCCAAAGTCTGAGTGGCAGTGTAATAAATGGTGGGAAGTGGAAAGTACTACATATTTTTTGTCTTCTATTGACATCTTTATACTGATTTCTCTAGTAAAAGTCTTATTTTCTCTTGTAAATAATAGAACTTTAAAGCCAAAACAGACTTTAAAAAACTTTATTTTGCAATTATTTCAAATTTACAGAAAAGCTGCAAGAATAATGCAGAAAACTTTCATATCTTTTAGGGTTCACTCCTTTTTAGTTTGCCACATTTTGCTTTATTGTTCTCATTCAGTACACATACACATATTATTTATTTTTCCTAAATCATGTGAGCAGGTTACATACATCTTGCCCTTTTACTTAAAAGTTCAGTGGTATTTTTCTCCTACATACCCACAGTTTAGTTACCAAATTCAGGAAAACATTGATATGCTCCTTTAATCTGTAGTCTATATTCCAATTTTCTCAATTGCCGTAATGTCCATTGTGGTACTTTAACTCCGTCTCTTTAGTCTCTTTTAACCTGGAAAAGTTCCTCAGCCTTTCTTTTTTTTCATGACCTTGACCTTTTTGAAGATTTAATGTCAGTTATTTTGTGGAATGTTCCTTCATTTGTGTTTGTCTGATATTTCCTTGTGATTAGATTAGGCTGTGCATCCATGAGTATACTACACTACATATGTGGTGTTGTGTCCTTCTCAGGTTATCACATCCTAGAAGTACACAGTGTGTATCTGCTTCTCATTGGTGATGTTAATTTTGATCACCTGGTCTCAGTGTTGTCTGGTTTCTCTTTGTGTACTTACTGTTTTCCCCCTTGCAGATAATAAGCTCTCTGTGAGGGACACACTGAGATTATGTGATAATACCCTCTTCCTCATTACACTTTATCTTTTAAATTTCACATCCGTTGATGATGGTTGCCTGAGTCAGTCTTTTTACTGTGATGGTTACAAAGTGATGATTTTGCCAACTCTATTACTCCCTCCACATTTAGAAGATGGCATTCTGGTGTATGGTAGAATTTTCCTTCTCCATTTTTAAAAAACTTATTTATTATCAATATGGCCTCATGGATTCCTATTTTATTCAGTGGATTGTAATCCATTACTGTCCTTATTTGATCCTCAAATTATCTCAGTGTTGGCCAGTGGGAGCTCCTTTAAACTGCTTCCTATGTCATTTAGGTAATGCCCCCATCATGTTTTTGAGCACTTCTTTTTTAGTACAACAAATGTTCCTGACTCATTCTTGTACATTCCCTGCTTGAGCTCTGGAACCAACCATTTCTTCAAGGATTCCAGGTTTCTTTTAATGGGAAATAGATTTTAGAGGCCAATATCTGGGCTCTAGTTATGCTTACTGCTACCAGAGTGTTACTGCTTCCAGACTCTTTTAGCAAACAAAGCTAGCAAATATGTGTATAATATTTTAGAAATACCTCCCATTCCAAGTCAACCCCACGAGATTCTTCCCTCAATGCATTTAAAAGAAAATCTGTGTTCTTTCATAGTAAGAATTCTGTCTCTCACATCATCACGTTTACTCATTTGCTCAGTCCTACAGTACACATAAGATAATTTCAGAATTGTCACACCTTGTGAAAAACAAGCCTACTGAGCAGTTTAGGATTTAACTATTACCCTCAGTCTTAGGGTATATACTCAAAATAATGTGTTCAAAAGTTACTTAGTCCCTGTACTAGCCAGCCATCAAACATGAAAAAAATAAGAAATAAAAGTTTACTTGGATCAGTCCTCCCCTGGTCCTTTCAGTGTGGTTATGTTATTTATATGAATATAGTTGGCTTCATTTGTCTCTGTTTACATTTGATTTTAGCCTCCCTCAATTATCTTGATTTAACTTTTTTGAATCTATAGAAGTATATTACATCTCCAAAAATAAAACAATACATTAGCATACTTAGAGAAATTTCCTCCCTTTTTATTTCTTCTATCCTATTTTCCCTCACCCCTTGTAGGTAACCATTTAAAAGGTTTTTTTTTTTTTTTTTTTTTTTTTTAAAAACATAAAACTAAAAAAAAAAAAGGTTTTTTTTTTTTTTTTTTTTTTTTTTTTAAACATAATCCATAGGTTCACATGGTAACCATTTTCATCGTTTTCTGATTTATCATTTTTGTATTTCTTTTTGTGAAAATAAGCTGATATGTGTGTTTTATTATCTTTTCTTTTTTACACTCTCCAAAAGAGACTTTTCAAAACATTTTGTCCAAATCTCTTTAACTTACAGATGGAAAAATCAAGGTTCTGTGCTTCCAAATGTGTAATGGTCTTTTACTCTTTGATGTTTCTGTATCTACTGTTCTTTGCTTCTTATCATTGTTTTTAAAATGTTCTGTGTATCTTGTGAGCTTTGTTGTCTTCCTTTTCGCTGAGTTTAATTGTGTAGATCAATGGAATTTTCTTTTAATATTTTATAGATGATTATAAATATATGAAAATATTTGTGTGTGATCCTGTTTTTTGTTTTTTTTTTAACAGGTGGTCAGTCTGACCAAGGCTATGGGTCTAAGGACGAACTTATAAAGGATGATGCAGAAATTCATGTGTCTGAGAAACAAATAGCAAGAGAATTGATAACTAAAACAAAAATGCAAACAGAAGGTTAAGTACTGATATTTATGAGCTTTATTTAGAAAAATATTTGTACTAATTAAACATTTATCTTATTTGATAACATTGGTGATAATTTTTAGAAATGTAGGGTCTGGTTTATAAGATAATATATATACTATTATACAAGGTAGATTTTGGTAGTTTCTGAATTTTAGAATTTAAGAGACCTCTAGAGACTCTGCAGGTCAGCTCTTAATTTTGCAGGACAGTGTGACCCATTGAGGTATTTATTTACCAAATTTACATAGCTACTTTGTGACAGAACCAGGACTAAACTTTGAGTTATCAAAACTTATATTCCAGTGCTCTTTTTATTTTAAAATGCTCTTTCATTATAAGTCTTAGTAGATATTTTTCATTGGTAGGTTAAAAAGGGTCTGTGTGGTTTCCCTGATTTTTATAGGACTGATTGAGATGGAGATGATTTGTTGTTATCATTTTATGGAGATATGGAGAAATATTTTGGCTTATGGTAATAGGATGTCCATCCTATTCTTTTACATAGAAGTACATTTTCTTTGATGATGTTACTTATTTTATGCTCCAGAGTTATGCAGAAGCAAGCCCCTCTCCTCCTTGCCAAGTAATGAGAAGTAGAACTGAATGCTTGATGCTTCATTGATTTACTTAAGAACACTCAAGTTAGGATTATTGAATGCTAAAATAAAGCATTTATTTCAGTCAATATTGGTGAAATTTATGGCATAAAATCAGACACAATAAATCAGTAATAAAATAATCATCTATTCCCCCCCCTTGGAGGAAAAATATATATAGTATATAAAAACCAATATATGGTTTCTGCTTAATATTGTCAAAATTAGGAATGATAACATCTAAATATTTTTTTCCAGAGGTGTGTGATGTCTCTGCTATTGTGGCAAAACGTTCACAACCTAGTCTAGAGCCTCAGAGTCCTACTGAACCTCCTGCATGGGGCAGCAGTATTGTGAAAGTTCCATCTGGTATATTTGATATCAACAGCAGAAAAAGTAGCTCTGGTGAGTCTTTACATATTGGCTATTAAATATTTAAAATGTACTTTTACAGAGACATATGTGTCTTTAATGACATCAAATTATTGACTTAATTGTAATGAACATGTTAAAGAGCCAGAAAGTGAGTTTGAATCCTATAAATGGAATCCTATAAAGAAGTTAAGAATGTTATTTGAAGGTATTAATTTTAAAAAGGAGGGGTAAGGGGGCCAGCCCGTGGCTCACTTGGGAGAGTGTGGTGCTGATAACACCAAGGCCATGGGTTCGGATCCCTGTATAGGGATGGCCGGTTAGCTCAATTGGAGAGCGTGGTGCTGACAACACCAAGTAAAGGGTTAAGATCCCCTTACCGGTCGTCTTTTTAAAAAAATTAAAAAAAATAAAAAGGAGGGGTATTTAGTGTGCTTAATTGTTATTTGGAATGCTGTTTCCTATTGTAGTGCCTATTCTCAGTCTGGTCACACTCATTGTAGATAATGAGAAAGTACCATAGGGCCTCCTGTACTCATCAAGAACAGAGAGGCAGTGATGTGATTGAATCCCAGAGGGCTTATGTGTGTCAGGGTAATTCTTTCCACTGAAGAGAAATGGAAGAAAAATGGCCCGTTATAGGTACCCTGAGACTCTTTTTATTTGTGATTAAATATTTGAAATGAATAACTCTGTGTCACTCTCTTGAATTTGAGTTTACTACTTTCAGTTATGTTGTAGGCCTTCCAAGTACCCTTAAGATATACATCTAAGTACAGCCTTCCATGTCTGAAGGTTCTGCATCTGCAGATTCAGCCAGCTGTGGATCATGGTATCTGTCGGGGGTGCCTGGAATCAATCCCTTGTGCATACCAAGGGATGACTGTGTATGATTTTGAAGGAAGTGAAATTTGTTTCTGCCCGTTGTCCTTCATTAGTGGTAGCTACAGTTTACTTCTCTAAAGTCAACTGTCTTCTCTGTAAATGTATCTATTGTATAATTTTACAGAAATTAATTTGTTCAGCTTCTTAAATCAATGTAGAAGTACTCCTTATTCTTAAAGTTTTTTCTCTTTGTATTTACTGTGATACCAAGTATATTTCATTATGCTTTTTTGGGTAGTGCTTAAGAGGTGGGGCTAAAGGTTTTTTGAGTAATGAATTGATATGTGTGTTCTGTATTCCATTTTCCCAACCTGTCCATAGCAGGGATTAGGGGGTGGGGAGAAGGAGGACATAGTTTTCTTCATCAGAGGTTTAGAGTTCTCTCAGAATATTGAAAGGGACATGGTCCAGGGACTGGTTTGTTTCCTTCCTAATTTACTCATCTTATTTCCATATTATATCTTGATCTAGGAAGATTTATTCCATTAAGAAAGGAGAAGGTGGTAATGGGACTTTGGCCAGAATATCAAACAGTCAAATTCTTCTTAAAATCGAATGAAATATGCCACTAAATTCCTGGAAATACTATGGGAATCAGTAATGTTTGCAAAGATATGTTTCTCAAATATTGGGAATAGTTTTCAGAGCACGTACAGATTTTGGAGTCGTAAAATATGTTAGCTTAAAAAGCTTTAAAAATATTTTAAAATGCTTAATATTAGTTTTGATTAATTGATATAATTATGATTATTAATTAGTACTAATTTGAAAGTTTAAAAAGAACTTTGAAATTAATTTGGAGGATTAAAAAATGTTATCAAAGATAATTTTTCCCCCCAAAGCTCCCAGATCATTATCCTTTTTAAAAAAAATAAGCGAGAATTGTAAATATGAATGGGTAATGTTTTAGTCAGTTTGGGCTGCTGTAACAGAATACCACAGACTCAGTGACTTATAAGAAACAGAAATTTATTTCTTATAGTTCTGCAGACTGGAAAGTCTAAGTTTAGGGTACCAGCATGGTGGGTTCTGGTGAGCGCCCCCTTCTAGGTTGCAGACTTCTGACTTCTCATTGTGTTCCAACATGGTGGAAAGAAAGGAAGGGAGCTCCCTGGGGTCTCTTATATAAAAGCACTAATCCCATTGATGAGGGCTCCACCTTCATGGCCTAATTATCTCCCAAAGGCCTTGCCCTCTAATACTATCACGTTGGGGATTAAGATTTTAACATGAATTTTGGGGGAACACAGACATTTAGTCCATAACAGGTGGACTTAAATTCTAATAACGATTCAAATAGGAAATAGCTTTTGGTCTTGGAGTGGAAAAAATTGCATAATAACAGAGTAAAAGACTGATTCCCTCAAAGCTGGGGAGATTTCTAAGGGCACTGACATATTTTTGCTCTGCTTGATCAAATAATACTGGCCCCTGTGAAGGCTACATTCACTTCTGTTTTATTTGCCATTGTACTAGCACCTCACATAGTGTGGGTCATATTAGGCATTAGATTTTTGCTGAAGGAATGAATGTATCTGAAAACATTTTTAACTATTCAGATTTTATCGGCTTTAGAATTTGCTAATTCTGAACATTTCATCCTGGATTCTTTTTTTTTTTTTTTTGGTGGCTATCTGGTACAGGGATCTGAACCCTTGACCTTGGTGTTATCAGCACTGTGCTCTTAACCAAATGAGCTAACTGGCCAGCCCACATTCTGGATTCTTTTACATTGGAGCAGTAAGGCTTTGGCTATAACAAATAAATAATTACTCCATGACTACAAATTTGCTTTGTGCAGAAAATATTCTTGGCAAGTGTTTGTTGAATTGGATATATGAAAGCAAAGATAGAAGAGATTATTTCTTTTTAAGTCTGCTGTTTAACTCAGAATATATTTCTCTTAGATTGAATGTAAGACTCTTAAAATGTCAGAAATAAGAATAGACCTGTGTCTGTTGATAAATGTGATATATTTTCATGAATAGTATAGGTATATCCAGCATATGTTGCATGATCTTTTTTTAAAAATGGGTGTATATACAAAGGGTCTTCAAAAAGTTCATGGGAAGGTTTGTGTTACAGTTAAATTCCATTTGTCCACAAACTTTTTGAAGTACCTTGATGTGCATAGGGGATGAAAGGCAGCTTATCTCTGAGAGGCAGGGTTGAACAGCTTTTTTTGGCGCTTCTTTATTGTATGTGTTCTTTATACCTTCTAAATTTTCTGCATCTTTTACTCTGAGCATGTCTCTCTTCCATAATCAGAAGAGCGATAAACATTTTTTATAAAAGTTTCATCAGAAAATGGAGATTTATTGTTAACATTTTATTGTCCCTTTTAGGTAGTACATCAAATATGCTATTTCCTACTCAAGTTCCAATTGAAGATGCAGTCTTTGGTGAAGTTACTAGTCTTAAGAAGAATGGTGATAGAGGAGAAAAAAGACAAAAGCATTTTCCAGAGAGAAGCTGTAGTTTTAGTTCTGAAAGTCGAGCAGGAATGTTGCTTAAGAAGAGCAGTTTAGATTTGAATTCAAGTGAAATGGCTGTCATGATGGGAGCAGATGCCAAGATTCTCACAGCAGCATTGACGGGTCCTAAGACTTCTCCACTTCACATCACAAGAACCCATAGCTTTGAGAATGTTAGCTGTTATCTAGCTGATATGAGGACTCATGTGTCTGAAGGCACTTGGGATTCTGAGCACAGATCATCTCCAGTGCTAGAGATGCTTGAGGAAAGCCAAGAGCTTCTAGAGCCTGTGGGTGATGGTAATGTAGCTGAAACTACTACAACAAAGGATACAAATGATGGCCTACAGAATGATAGTAATAGTTATGAGTCCAGAGACTTGAAAGCAGGATCCAAAGATACAATGAATAAGAGAAGTAGTTTATATGGTGTTGCTAAAGCTGTTGAGAGGGAAGATGTTGAAACTGGACTAGATCCTTTGTCTATTTTAGCCACTGAATGTACAGGAGAAAAAACTCTTGATTCTGAAGATAAGATGTTCTCTCCAGTTATTGCACGTAATCTAGCTGATGAAATTGAAAGCTACATGAATCTAAAAAGTCCCCTGGGTAGTAAATCTTCTAGTATGGAATTACACGGAGAGGGAAATAGAGAATCTGGCACTACCACTTCATTTATTCACCCTTTAGAGAGGAGGTCAAGCCTACCTTTAGATCATGGTCTACTAGCACAGGAAAATCCTGAAAGTGAAAACAGCTCCCCTGCGGAGTCCAGGTCTAAAACTTTTGCTGGGCGTTTCAAGCAGCAAACTCCCTCTCGAACTCATAAAGAACGTTCAACTTCTTTATCAGCACTGGTGCGTTCTTCACCACATGGCTCACTGGGCTCTGTAGTAAATTCTTTGTCAGGACTAAAGCTGGATAATATACTCTCAGGGCCTAAGATAGATGTCCTCAAATCTAGTATGAAACAAGCAGCGACAGTAGCCAGTAAGATGTGGGGAGCCGTAGCATCTGCCTACAACTACTCAGATGATGAGGTAAGAAAGGTTTATGTGTGTGGTCTGTCTGGTATTGGAATGTTTGTAGTATCTTTTATATATGTGTGTGTGTGTGTGTGTAAATATGTATAAATGTATAAATTATTAGAGATTTCTGGTCACTTTGGTTTTTATATTTTAAAACTTTATGCATATTTAGTTTCTTTTTTGAAAAAACTTGAACATATATGTAATTTGGTTTTTATATTTTAAAACTTTATGCATATTTAGTTTCTTTTTTGAAAAAACTTGAACATATATGTAAGGAAATTGATAATGTACAAATAGGGTATTAAGGACCACTTTATTATTCCATAGATCAGTCTAGACTGAAACATGAAGTTTATTTCTTTGAAAGCACTAATGATTACTGTTTGAAGTTAATAAGAATGCCATATTTGCATAGCACTTAACTTTTTAAATAACTTTTACGTGTATGTGATCTCCTTAATATATATCATTCTGCAGCTTAATCTATAAACTTCATACTGCATGACAAAAATGATTAAGTTGTTTAAAAATCATTGTAAGTAGAGTTAATCATTCGATCTTTTTATGAAAGTGGAAGTGGGGAAATTTTGCTTATTTGTTTTATAGAAAAAAATTAAGATTTCACCTCTGTGTTTAAAGAATTATATAGTTCTTGAGTACTTTAGTAGAAAAGATGAATATCTATAAATGTTTGCTATTATTGTAAGTAAGTATGTTCTCGGTACTGTTATAAGCTATATATCTACTTTTATGTCTGAATACACATACACACAAATACAAGGCATCTTCAAAAAGTTCATGGAAAGATTCATATTGTCTTTTAATTCCATTTTTCCATGAACTTTTTGAAGTACCCTCATATTCATTTAATTTTCAAGTCAGGAAGACTGGCTCTGGAATACATGCTCTTACCTTAGAAGCAACATCTTAGGAGAAGATACTGAAGAGGAATATATTAAAAGAGGCTCAGGGGGCTGCCCAGAAAGAGCAAAGCAGGTGATATCTAAGTTGGCACTTGAAGAGGAAATTTGAAATTTTGGGTTAGTCAAAGTGATAAAGGTGGCAGAAGGGTGTATCTGAGAGAATAGCGTGAAAAAACATGGACGCTTAAAACATCGTGTATTTTCAAGATAATTTCAGATTGCTAAAACTCTAAAAAAGAAGTAGCGACAGGAGAAAAGAAATTGGATAAATAATATTTGTATACCATTTAAAGGAAAACTATTCTATAGGCAAAATATTAATTGATTTAAAAGTTCAATATTGGGCCGGCCCGTGGCTCAGTCGGGAGAGTGTGGTGCTGATAAAAGTTCAATATTGAGTATTATAAGACAAACCGCATTTTGTATTTAAAGAGCTTACAAGGTCAGCCAAGGAAAGGCAAAATAAAATAGTTTCTAAATTGTCTTAACCTGGCATTATGACAAAAAAAAAAAAAGAGCAAATCATTTTATTTTTGAAATTTTATCTAGTGGTGTTAAGAAAAAACTCCACAGAGGTATTTGGGCTTGTAATATATAACAGTATAAATTCCAAGTAGTCATGGATTTTGCCCTTTCAGTGCTATAGCCCTGGCATCAGTAGCAGTGCCTGGCAAAAGGCAAATAGGGTATACCTAATAAATATTTGCAAATGAAGGAATGCATGAATAAAAAGTTTATAAAATGTTTGTAACTTTTATTCAGAATTTAATCTAAGGCAATGATTAGGGATATGTGTAAAAATAGCTTAAAGAAATTCATCAAGGTAATTTATATAGGATTTAAAACATTTTGAGTGTTTATGCAATAGGGGATTGAATAACTCCGTAGTAGTACATCAGTAAAACAGATTAGTTTACAGGGTTTAAATAATGTAGAAGATAATAATGACATTAAAATAAATTACGTGAGAAGTAACCTTAAAAACAATATCCTAATTTCTAAAAAATTGTTACATGATTATGTATGTATATTTAAAAATGACAAGAGGATATATGAGGAAAAACAGAATTAAAAGATAATACAGGGCCGGCCCGGTGGCGCACTGGATAGTGCGCCGCTTGGGAAGCGCGGCGGCGCTCCCCGTTGCCGGACATGGAAAAAGACAAAAGACCAAAAAAAAAGATAATACAAATCATACCATGAACTTTTTGAAAACCCCTCATATATCAAAATTTTGAATGTACTCTCTGGCTATTGGTATTATGTGTTTTTTTATTTCCTGTTTTGCCTATCTGTATTTAATTTTTTAAAAATTATTTAACATGGTTTTATAACTAGGAAGACACAGATCTTTTGTCCTTAAAGCAAAAACCAAAAAGGAAGCTGATTATTGATATGTTTTCTACCTAAACTAGAGCATCAACAATGACTGTAGTTGAGAACTACAGTGTTTGGAACTTTATTCACGTTTTTTGCCTCTAATATTGATGTTTGTTATTCTGAACTGTCATATTCCCGGCTGAAATTCTCACAACAGCCTTATTTGTAAGGACTCATATCTATATTTTTCAGATGATATAATGAAGAGTTAGAGAAGTTAAGTAATATCTGTAAGGTCACATACCCAGTAAGTGATGGAGAGTCGAGTGATCAGTTTGGCTGTCTGACTGTAAATTTGGCTGTCTGACCCCTTCCCTACTTGTACTGATGTCCCCAATTCCACTGGACACAGTGAGCTCCTAGAGTTCCTTTATTTTATAATAAATATTGAGTATGGAGAGACACCCAGACCCCAAACATACACCTGAGGCATAACACAATCTTTTCTTAAACTATTGTAGGTCATTGCTTGAATGTGTTATAGTGTGCAAGAGAAGTTCCAAATAGTAAAAGGAGTTCATAGTTTTGAAAAATATGGGAACGATGATTTGTATAAGGATTATAGAGGAGTTTTGTTCTGAAAGGGCAGAGTGAGTATATTCCCATTGGAGAAGGTATTATTTATGTATGTGGGGTTTTTTTTTTTTTTCCAATTAAAGGAAGAAACAAATAGAGATTACAGTTTTCCAGCGGGCTTAGAAGACCATATTTTGGGGGAGAATGTGTCACCTAACACGAGTATCTCAGGTTTGGTCCCCAGTGAACTTACCCAGAGCAACACAAGCCTTGGCAGTAGCAGCAGCAGTGGAGATGTAGGAAAACTGCATTATTCATCAGGTAGGTGAAGGATTGTCTTTTCTTCATTTAGTTTTTCCTTGTATTAATTTATCTGCCTTTAACTCACCCCACTCTTATATGCCCCATTTGTTGAGATGATCTGATAGATTAACAATAGCCACACCTTAGTATCTACTCTGATTTTGTGTAATCTATAAGTACTACAGTCACCTACTGTGTTTATTTTTACTTGTATGTATCTGTGGATTGTATCATTAGTTCTCTAACGTGCATCAGAATCATCTGGGGAATCTGTGTAAAAATGTATACAAATGTTCAAACCTCAGAAAACTTCTAAGACTGAATTTGTGAGATAGGGCTTTGGAGATGTGTATTTTTAACCAGCTTTCTGGGCAAATCATATATATACCAGAGTTTGAGAATCCCTGAGCTATATCATTTAAATTTCTTAGCTCTGTTATTTTTTAAAAATTTTAATTCTATTCTTTTTCTCCCACTTTTTATTATTAAGTATTTCAATTATCCTAAAAAGTTAGAAGAATCGTATAATGAACAATCATATATTCTCCAGCTAGATTTAATTAACTATTGTTAGCTTTATCTCTCTATATATACACATATATTTTGGTACTGAATCATTTGAGAATAAATTGTCATGATCCTTCCCCCTTAAATACTTTGGCATGTATTTTCAAAGAATAGGGACATTGCCTACATAATGTGTTATGATGCTTACTCCTATTTAGGTGAAGTCCCATTTCCTAGAGGCATGAAAGGACAGGACTTTGAAAAATCAGACCATGGTTCTTCTCAGAATACCAGCATGTCTAGCATCTATCAGAATTGTGCAATGGAGGTAAAAGTTCTGTATTCTGCCCATGATAAAGTTGCTGGAAACATATTTTTATTTCAGAATGGCATTTAACAGGATTCTATGATACCCTGTGGACAGAATAATAAAATAAGTCATTTTGTTGAATTTGCTTGATGTCTTATGTAAGTAAAGCAATGAACTGGTAGTTTACTGGTGAAATAATAGAACTGTTAATTCCAGATTTGACTAACAGAATAGATAAAATCCTATGTTTATCTTACAAGAATGGTCTGTTAAGATTAATTTTCACCGTAGACCTTCTCAGTGTCTGCATTTTTCTTTTCTTAGGTTTTGATGTCAAGTTGTTCACAGTGTAGAGCTTGTGGAGCTTTAGTTTATGATGAAGAAATTATGGCTGGATGGACGGCAGATGATTCAAATTTGAATACAACCTGTCCATTCTGTAGAAGCAACTTCTTGCCTCTTCTCAATATAGAATTTAAAGACTTGAGAGGCTCTGCAAGGTTAGTATTATAAAAGCTCCCTCAAGAGCTAGGTGCCCCCAGAAGCCATGACTCCTGGGGGAAGAGTAAAATCTTCATGTTATGCTCTAGGCTTGCCTTTCCTTTCTCTCTTTCATCTTCAGTATTTGAGTAGAAAATACTAGTAATATAGGAGACTATTTTTCCATTTTATTTAAAGTAGGCTTTTCAGTAGTAGTTAATTCTTGGAACCAAACTTTATTTATAGATAACTAAAAACTCTTAATGTTAGGTACTATTTCAAACCTTCTGCCTTCATGTCCTTAATTATGTCTTCCAGAAGAAAAAGGGGGAAAAAAGCTGCAACTCTTCTCTTAACAGATAGCCTCTTTCTGGTAGTGCTCTATACAGTGGATTGCCCACATTCTAGGCAATTAGGAAGTTGTCTGGCTGGTGTATAATCCGACATTAAGTCACTGAGAGTTTGGTGTATGCTTATACAGCATAACTGTATGCTGACCTAAATAATTATACTTAATATTTCTACCTGCTTTATGGAGCAAATGGACTATATATTGTTGTTTGCCTTTAGCTGCTTTTAAAAAAAATTTGCAATTGTAGAGGTGTTTCCTTTTTATTTTTTCTTTTAGCTTCAGGCGTGGAGCTGAGTCAAATCATACTCTAATTACTCACACACTATTACCATTGGTATGTGCAAGGGCCCTCTTTAATTTATCCTCCTTCCCCATTCCCACTCTCATTCCCTTATTCAACAAAGACATTGACTCTGCTGTGTGTGATATGTCATTTAATGTATATCCATATAAAATATGTAGGATTGTTTTGTGTGATTATGTGTTTTTACTTTTTTATATACATAATTAGAATAATGCTGAAAATTTCAATTTCTTTTTATTACTCAATTTAAAGTCAATCTGAATTACTATATGTTCATCTAGTGTATTCCTTTTCTCCTGCAAGAAGTTAATACCTCATTTTATTTATCTGTTATCCAAGTGTTGGATATTTCAGTTGCTTACAGTTCTGTTACTACAAACATCACTGCAGTGATGCAGTGCACTGCAAAATATATGTCCCCTTTTGGACTTGAGAAGTGGTTTCTCTCCGAAAAATAGTCTTGAGTCATTTTCATACATAATTTCAGTAAGCATTGGAAGATTGCTTCCAGGTGGTTATACTCTCACAAGTAATATCCAAGAATTCTTATTTCTGTACAAGCTTATCAGCATTTGGCATTATCACTTTTCTTTTTTTTTTTTAAAAGATGACCGGTAAGGGAATCTTAACCCTTGACTTGGTGTTGTCAGCACCACACTCACCCAGTGAGCCAACCGGCCATCCCTATGTGGGATCTGAACCCTTGGCCTTGGTGTTATCAGCACCGCACTCTCCCGAGTGAGCCACAGGGCTGGCCCAAAACTTTTTTTTTTTGTCTTTTTTTTCAGGACTGGCAAGGGGTTCGCAACCCTTGGTGTAGTGTCGCCCGCACTGCACTCAGCCAGTGAGCGCACCGGCCAGTCCTATATAGGATCCAAACCCACGGTGGGAGCGTCGCTGCGCTCCCAGCGCTGCACTCTCCCGAGTGCGCCACAGGCCGGCCCGCCTAGCATTATCACTTTTCTAATTGTTATATTCTTTTTTTTTTTTTTTTTTTGTTTTTTTTCGGG
>NW_007729478.1:145781-171082 GCF_000696425.1 Galeopterus variegatus
TTTTTTTTTTTTTTTTTTTTTTTCTTTTTTCGTGTCCGGCAACGGATCGCAACCCTCAGTGTCGCGCCCGTACCGGACCGGGACCGGCAACGGGATCACAACCCTCAGCGCTGCACCCGCACCTCGCTCAGCCAGTGAGCGGGAACTGGTCTGTATGTGGGATCCGAACCCTCGGCGGGAGCGCCAAGCGGCGCACTGTAGCAGTGCGCCACCGGGCCGGCCCTCTAATTGTTATATTCTAATGAGTATAAAGTGGTATGTCATTGTTTTTGTTTAAATATTTCTCAATAATAGTAAGTTTGAGTATCTCTTCATTACTTGTTAGTTACCCTAGCATTTTCTATGAATTGCCTCCTTATATTTTGTGCCCATTTTTCTGTTGAGCTTTCTTTTTCTTGATCACTGACTTGAATATTCTGTATTTACATTTTTTTGTGTGTGTGGTTGCTGGCTGGTACTGGCTTGAATATTCTTGGTACTAATTCCTTGAAGAGAAATTAGTAATTTTGATGTCATCATCCATTAATTCACCATCTTATGATTTCTATTTTTGGAGTCTTATTTTAAAAGTTGTTCCCCATTCCTAGGACATGAAAATTTTCTCCTTGAACATTCTTTATATTTCACCTCTGATATTTAGATCTTTAATCCACTGTAGTATACTTTCATATCTGATGGTAGAGATCCAGCTTTTACTTTCCTCCTTTTAGCAAGCCAATTATCCTAGTATCATCGACTAAATAACTTATCCTTTCCTCATTGATACATGATGTCAGCTTTATTATATATCACGTTCCCATGTATACCTCACTCTCCTTCTGCATTCTCCTGTTCTTTTTGCCTAATACCATATTTTTATTACTCTCTCTTTGTGTTATTTCTGGTTGGTAGGGTGAGTTCCCTCTCTTGGATTTTTTTTTCTTTATTCTGTCCTGTAAACTTTTAGAATGAGTTCCTCAAAAACAAAAAAGTCCACCTGAGTTTTCATTGAGATTGCATTAGGGGAAAATTGACTTTTTCAATCTAGTTTTTCTTTTATGTCCTTTAATATAGATTTAAATTATTCTCCATAAGACCTGTACTTTTTTGTTAGTTGTGTGGTTTAAGCTATTATGATGAGTACCTTATTTTATATTTTGTAATTGGGTATAAAGGAGCGTTACTAAATCTCCCCTATCCACTCATTATGGAAAATTTCAAACTTCCAACAAAGTTTAAAGATTTTTTGCGGTGAACACCCAAATATTCACCCCTGCATTCTCCAATTTACATTTCACTAAACTGGCTTTTTCACATATCTGTCTGTCCCTCCATCAATCCATTTTATATTTTTATTCATTTAAAAGTGAGATATAAATATTAATACACTTCTCCCCCAAAGTCTTCAGTATGCATATCATTAACTAGAGTTCAGTATTAGTTTGCAGTTTTTTTGGGAGGTAAACTTACATACAATAAAATGTACAGATCTTAAACATACCTTTTGAAGAGTAAATGCATATACATTTGTGCAAGTCAAAGCACTACAAAACATTACTGTCACTTCAGAAAATTCTCTAATATTCCTTTCAAGGCCCTCCCCTCAGCCAAAGGGAGGAGGAGAAAGATAAGATGAAAGTATAATGAATAGAAGAAAGAGGTAATGACTGGGGACAAAATGGAGATTTATAAGCAAAAAAAGGGTATTATAATAATTATGTTAATACATCTTAGGATGCTACTGCTACAGCTCTTTATTTTTTTGACTCAGGAAATTAGTAAAATATTTTGTTTTCTCTCTTCATAGCTTTCTTTAATGGTTCTCAAAATCTGAAAAGATTTTATATTGGACTACTTCAGACCTTTCATTTGAAAAGTTTAGAATAGGAGGGAGGGGAAGATAAAATGAGAATAGGAGTGCGTGTGTATGTTTGTGTTTGAAAGAGGCAGTATTTCCCTTATAGAGTGTGTAATTAATTAATGACTGTAGTACCATAAAGCAGTTATAAATAGGAAGAAATTTAGAGGACTCAAGGATTTTTAAAGGCTTTTTTTTCTTTTTTTGACTACTCTATATTTAGTTTTTTCATGAAACCAAGTACCTCTGGTGACAGTTTACAAAGTGGCAGTATTCCATTGGCAAGTGAACCCTTGGAACACAAACCTGTATCGAGTTTAGTAGAAACTGACTTGATCAACTTTATGGATTTTCCAAAACATAACCAGACCATAACTGAAGAAACAAGCTCTGCAGTTGAACCAAGGTACCACAGGGTAGAGAGAACTCTTTATAATAAATTGGGTACCCTTGTAAAAATTCCATCTCATAGACAACCTGACTTGTGCAGCATTAAGTTCTGGCATGTAAAAAATTTAATCTTAATTTTTTACTACCATATAGTGTTTAAATATCTAATGAATTAATTAATCTGTTCGTAAAGTATTTTTGAACTAAGTTTAATGTTTTACAGTGGTCTTTTACAAAATGAGCTTCTCAACAGTAGAGAATATTTTTTTCTTTAGTGTAGTCATTGCCAGTTCCCAGAGAAGTATTCTCTTTTCTGTGAATTATACACTTTATGAGGGGTCTTCAAAAAGTTCCTGGAAAGATTTTTATTATATTTTAATTCTATTTTTCTATGAACTTTTGGAAGTACCCTTGTACTCCTAAATATTGATTGAATCAAATATTTATTGAGAACCTATTGTATGATAAGCATTATGGTAAGCACTAAGCGTAAAAAAGTAAATAAGATTTGGTCTCTATCCTTAGGTGGATGTTGGCCTGGTAGAGATTAAATACTTGTCAGTGACTCTACTGTACTTATTTGCATGCAATATCTTTGTAGGTGACTCTGTTTTCATAAAGATGAAATAATGTTTGAATAAAGCAAATGGGCACTTTGTCTTTTTAAAATAATGCCTGTTATCTACCATATGTCCTCTTCCCACTCCTCACCAGAGTCATCCACTCCACCCTGTTCTTCTGACCAGTTTTACAAAAATGCTTGGAGAAAATTAAATTCTTAAAAGGTGATACTGATTCTTTTCAGATATATTTAGTAGACTCAAAATTCTTTGTAGAAAATACTCTACCTCTGCAGATTTAGATTGTTTTTCAGCTCTAACACAGCATTTCTTCATTTTTTAAAGTGATGAAATACAGAAACCCAGTGGAGATGTCCAAACTATGAAAATTTCATCTGTACCTAATAGTTTACCAAAGCGAAATGTATCTTTGACTCGAAGTCACAGTGTCGGAGGCCCCTTGCAAAATATTGACTTTTCCCAGCGGCCATTTCATGGCATTTCAACAGTTAGTCTTCCGAACAGTCTGCAGGAAGTCGTGGTATGTAACGGTGTTATAATTATACTGTGTACTCATGTAAGTGTTTATTAGAACAGTATATATTCTTTTGTGGTAGACTTGTTTTAATCACATGAAAAGTGATAGTAAGAATTTTCCAATAAACAAAGAACTTTTAAAACTTTTTATTATGGAGAATTTCAAATATGTACAAAAATAAATGGAAGAGTATAACGACTCCCTTGACCCAGTATTTAGCTTCAGTAATTTTCAGTTTATGGCCACTCTCCTTTTATGTATACCTTCATTCATTTCCCTTTTCCTAGATTATTTTGAAGCAAATATATTCCATCAGATATTCCATTCGTATATATTTCAATCTGTTTCTCTAAATGACGAAGACTTAAAAAAAAATCATAATGCCATTAACATAGCAAAAGAAAAAACTAGATAATATCAAGTTATTCAGTCTGTTCATATTTCTATTTGTTTAAAAATGTCAAATGCATGTGTGTGTGTGTTTTAGTTAGAGGAGTCAGGATCAAATAAAATTCATGCATTGTAATTGGTTGCAATTCGTTTATTGATAAAACCAGGTTGCTTGTCCTTAAGACACTAGAGTTTCCAACAATCCAGATTATACTGATTATAACCCTATAAATTGGTATTTGAATCTAGAAGTTTGATCAGATTCAAGGTTTTTGTTTTATTGTTCATTTGCTTGTTTATTTTTACAAGACAACTTCATGGTGGTATATTCCTCCCAGTAGGAGACATATTCGTGAAATTAGTAGCTATGTATGGCTCAATGCCTAGATTAAGTAATTCATTAGGAGCTATAAGATGATGATAGTCTAATCTTGTCATTTCTTCTTTATCATATACAGTATATCTGTAAATAGAAACTTCCCCGCATCTTCTGTTTGGTTTTCTAAAGATGCGATTTATGTTGGAAAGGCAGGATAAATGTTTAATTCTTTCCTTTTATTTACCAACTTTTCTTTTTTTAAAATAATTTATTCCCCCTAGTCATCATCCCACAATACACAAATGAGATTTCTCAATTACTTTTATTTTATTTTATTTTATTTTTATTTTTGTTTTTGTTTTTATTTTTATTATTTTATTTTTATTTTAGCAGAAGGCCAGTACAGGGATTGAACCCTGGATCTTGGTGTTATCAGCACCACACTCTGACCAACTGAGCTAACCAGCCATCTCCTTTTTACCAATTTTCAAAATAAAAGGTTGAGTTCCAAGAATTCTCCAAGATGATCCAAAATTTGGGGGAATAGGGTACTATGAACTCATTAATTTAAACATTTAAATCCATTGCTGTTTTTATACTTATCGATGCTTATATTATCCCATCTTTGGTCAGCTAGAAGCCTCTACAAGTTGGCTTATTCGTCCTTTTAACATAACTAGTAGCTTTTTGGTAATTTTTAAAAAACTTACTTGCTTTCTTATATGACAAGATGTTTCATGCTTATGTTTTTGAATCAGCCATTTCTCAAGAAACTCTAGTTCCTTTTAGAGGGACATGGTATTTGGGCACTAGGGGTACTTATTGTCAACATGTTGGTCATAAACATTTTATTCTGATTATAATATGCATAACTTAGAAAGTCTTGGTGTTTTTTTTTTAATCATTCCTTAATTAATTTGAACTATAAAACTTTAATTCCTTCAGTTTTTGTTACAATCAACTGTAAAAACAAGTATAATTTTGAAAGGAGTCAATAAAGAATATAACATTTATTATTTAACATAAAATTTTTTTATATTATTTAACATAAAATTATAAAATTTAACATAAAAAATTTGTTCAGATTTGTAGGAGGAAGATAAGGTCACACATTTTTTGGTATCATCATTATAAAACATCTGAAATACAAATATGTCTTATAAGAAATTGAAAAAAAATCAGTTATGCATATAGCCCACCGCTCTTATCAACATGATTTTTTTTTGTGGGGGGGGTGGCTGGCTGGTTTGAGAAACTTTATTTTATAGGGTCTGTTGAAATATGGATTATTAATTTTCCCTGGTAATGATCTAATTTAAGGGTATTTCAGATTAAGTATTTTTTTTCTTTTTTTTTTTTTTAAGATTTTCATTCTTTAATGTGTTCTGCATTTAGCAATGGTCCTGAAATAACTGATTTAAAAAGGATAGAGAAGCATAAGCTCATTGAGGAATGCTTTTAAGCATACAGAAATAAACAGATAATATTCACTTTTTGTATTTTTTTTAAAGGATCCTTTAGGAAAAAGGCCCAATCCTCCCCCTGTTTCTGTGCCCTACTTGAGTCCTCTAGTGCTTCGTAAAGAACTTGAATCTTTGCTAGAAAATGAAGGTGATCAGGTGATTCATACATCCTCTTTCATCAATCAACATCCTATCATTTTCTGGAACCTCGTTTGGTATTTCCGACGTTTGGACCTTCCTAGTAACTTGCCAGGACTTATCCTTACATCTGAACATTGTAATGAAGGTGTACAGGTAGGGCACCGACTTCCATATTTATACTACATTGGTATCAGTTAAGATGAGGCTTAACTTCAAGCTACCAAAAATATACAACAAGAGTAGCTTAACAAGACATAGGATTATTTCTCTCTCACTTAAAAGTTTGGATAGGCAGTCCAGGGATGGATGATACAGTGTTGGGGACCTGAGATGCTTTTCTAGTTTGCTTGGTGCATGATTTCCATTTCCAAGTTCTATTTCTGGTCCAGGATGGCTGACTTGGATAGGCAGTCCAGGGATGGATGATACAGTGTTGGGGACCTGAGATGCTTCTCTAGTTTGCTTGGTGCATGATTTCCATTTCCAAGTTCTATTTCTGGTCCAGGATGGCTGACTCTCCCTCTAGACTATCATCCACATTCCAGCCAGCATTTAGGGGAAAAATGGATGGAGAAGGGTATGTCTTTTTTCTTAAGGGACAGCTCCTGGAATTGTACGTAATTATTTTTTTTGTCAGCTGGCCGGTACAAGGTTTGAACCCTTAACCTTGGTGTTATCAGCACTATGCTCTAACCAACTGAGCTAACCAGCCAGCCTTGTACATAATATTTCCACATATGTTCATTTGGCCTGAACTTAGTTATATGGTCATATCTACCTGCAAGAGTGGCTAGAAAAAGTAGCTTTTATTCTGAACTGTCAAATTCCCAGCTGAGATTCTCACAACAACCTCATTTGAAAGGACTCATAATACCCATACTTTTAAGATGATATAATTAAAAGTTAGAGAAGTAATTTCTGTAAGGTCATATACCCAATAAGTAATGGAGAACCGAGATCACAATTCAGCTGTATGATTCTAAAGCCCTTACTCTACTTGTGCTGGGATTCCTCATTCCACTGGACACAGTGAGCTCCTAAAGTTCCTTTATTTTAGACACCCAGACTCCAAACATACACCTCGGGCACAACAAAATCTTTCCTTAACATGTTATAAACTCTAGTTTGACTGACTCTTTTAAGTAGTAGTAGGCAAAACAAAATTATCTGGTAAGACAGTAGAAAATCTTGCACTTTGTCTTACCTCTTAAACTTTGTATAATGGTGATTACTCTTTCATGTAACCGTCACCTCATTTATCAGCTTTATCATTCCAATCCTTGAAAGTCAGAAGGAGAAATGTATACCTCAGAAAATAACAAGGATATTTATCATCAGATATTAATAAAAATTAAAAATTTTGCTCAGAATTTTAGGTCCAGAGTATTGAAAGAACTTATTTGTTTTATATAATCAAGGTTTGCTAGGTGTTGGGATACTAAAACATTGTGTTGATCTCTTTTAGCTTCCTCTGTCATCTCTGTCCCAGGATAGCAAACTTGTGTATATTCAGCTATTATGGGATAACATCAACCTTCATCAGGAACCAGGAGAACCTCTGTATGTCTCATGGAGGAATTTTAGTAAGTAAAATAGAATTAAAGACATAAAAGACTTAAACTGGAAATAATCCAAATACCCATCTACAGGTCAATGGATAAGCAAATTGTGGTACTCTCCATCCACACAGTAGAATACTATTCAGTAATAAAGAAGGACTACTGAAAAAAATATATAATTTATGTTTGTTTTTTTTTTTTTCTATATAAAGATGACCGGTAAGGGGATCTCAACCCTTGGCTGGGTGTTGTCAACACCACGCTCATCTACTAAGCGAACCGGCCATCCCTATATAGGATCCAAACCCATGGCCTTGGTGTTATCAGCACCGCACTCTCTCGAGTGAGCCACGGGCCGGCCCCATGAAAAAAAATAATAATTTAAAGAGATGAGAAAAACAAGTTATTTTGCTTTATTTTAAAAATTTAATTCAAATTGATTTGCTGTTGTACTGACCTATTTAACTGTCACAAGTCTCAAATGAGTTGAGGGATAATTTTTTGTGATTCTTTTATCAAGTACCAATTTGGTTGGGTATTTTGAGAGAAAATTCTATACAGTGGAAGAGCATTTTAGACGTGTTGGTATACATTCATAATTTCAATTATATGGATGGGTACTGACTAGTCTCAAAGATTCTGGCTTCATTTTTATCTTTTACATTTAGAACATATTTTCACAAGGTGCTTAAAGGGTTATCATTTGTGTATTCAGAAGCCTTATGAGTTAGTAAGAAAAACACAACCCAGTAGATAAGTGAGCAAATAATATTAATAGGTAGTTCATGGAAAAAACATGAAGTGGCCACTTGTATGCTGGGGATGCCATAACAAAATACCACATATTGGGTGGCTTAAACAACAGAAATTTATCTTCTTACAGTTTTAGAGGCTGGAAGTTTAAGATCAAGGTGTTGGCAGGTTTGGTTTCTCCTGAGGCTTCTCTCCTTGGCTTGTTGAAGGATGCCTTCTTGCTGTATCTTCACAAAATCTTTTTTCTGTGTGTGTGCATGCATGCGCATACACAGAACCCTGATGTCTCTTTCTCTTCTCATGAGGACATCAGTCATATCTTGCCCTTATGTCCTCATTTAAACTTAATTATCTCTTTAGAGACCTTATCTACAAATATAGTTATATTGGTGGTTAGAGTTTCAACATATAAATTTTGGGGAGGAATACAATTCAGTTCATAACACAAACATGAAAAAATGCTCAAATTACGTTAGTATTTAGTGAAATATAACTTTATTTTTTTAAAAAGTAAAATGTAAACTTATCAGGTTGGCAAAAATTTTTAAAGGTTAATAATATTCAATATTGTTGAAAATGTTGGGAAAAGAACACTTTAATATACTGTTAGAACTGTAAAATGATACATTTCTGGAGAACAATATGGCAAACAATATCCAGATTTAAAATGTGGATGCCCATTAACTCAGGAATTACAGTAAGACAACTATGTTCTACAGAAATATAGTTCAAAGCTGTCTGTTCAAAGATGCTTACTGCAGGATTGTTTATAATAATGAAAAACTTCTTATATATATAGGTACCTGAAAGGCATGGATGTCCATTATATAGTGAGTGAAAAAACACAAACAGCAAAACAGTATATAATCTTTGCCCTTTCTTGTAGTAAAACAAAGCCCCAAGATATGTGTCTATGTGTTTTTAAAATATGCATAAAACCCCCATATATCCCAAACTATTAATAGTGGTGGCTACTGAGAAAAGAAAGGAAAAGTTCACTCTTTATTTTTTACTGTTTCGTATTTTTTTCCAACAATCTGTCACTGCTTTGCAATTTTTATTTTTAAAATTAGAAGAAAAAAAATGATGCTTTCCCTTGAAATATGCCAATTACAAAATTATGATTAAATATATGAGTTATTTTTGCCTTTATTTTTATTTTTTGGTTCTGGTCACATGCAAATGCTTTTTTGGCAGGAGTAGAAGAACCTACAAATTCATGCAAGAAATAGAATTAGAACTGCAATTTCCTTAGTTGTTTTCTTGTATTTTTTGAAATAGACAGGTGTTTCAAAATGTTCTATAATTTGTGATAGGAGTAAAATTTAGAGCTCTCTAGAATGGCCATGTTTCTTTACTTGACTGGCTGCTTTAAATGGAGAATTGGCCTATAAATAACAGTAAGTGACATGAAAATTAAGTGAGCAATGACTTCTGCAATGGCAATATGAGGAGCTGTGCAGACCCATTCTCCAGTAAAACAACCATAATTAGTGAAAATTATTAAAACAAAAAAAGTATTATCTTTGGAAATTTTCCAAAACTGTACAGCAAATGAAGAAACATTTATTAAAAAAAAATTTACTAAATCTCATTAAAAACAGCAAGTTTCTGTGGTACTTGTGGAACGATTTGCTGCTCTCCTCCCAGCTCCCAGTCAAGGGCTACAGATAGCATCTTCCCAGGAAAGATGGGCTGCCAGCATTTCTCACACTTTCAGCTCTGTATTGCCGAGGCTAAATTCCAGATAAGTGTGGTCAAGAGGTGAGGGCTCAGTTCTTCCACCTACCCCCATTCATAGGGCAGAGGCTCTACCCCAGTTGCTGCAGACTGGGAATACTGGGTCTTCAATTATGCTTACTGCAGCTCACTCAAAGGGCAGAGGTTTCATACCAGGAGAGGCAAGCTGAAAAGACCAGAGGCTAATGCCTCCATCTAGCACCCTGCTCATAAAGCGGGAGTGTCACTCCAAGAGAAAGACCACTGTTCCCAGCCCAACCTCTAGAGCAGTGGTTTAGAGATTTTGCTCAGGGGGAGAGGCAGACCATAAGAACAGGTGTCTGCTTTCACCATTTATATTTAATATTGTACTAGAATTTCTAGCTAGAGCAATTAGGCAAGAAAATAAAAGGCATACAAATTGAAAAGAAAGAAGTATAAAACTATCTCTATTTGCAGATTATGTGATCATATATATAAAAAATTCTAAGGAATACACACACAACATATTGGAACTAATAAGTTCAGCAGGGTTGCAGGATATAAGATGAGTATGCAGAAATCAGCTGTATTTCTATACGTTTTCAATGAACAAAAATGAAATTGAGAAAATAATCTCATATATAATAGCATTAAAACGAATAAAATGCTTAGGAATAAATTTGACAAAAGAAGTACAAAACTTAACACTCTGAAAACTGAAATCAGAAATTGTCTTTCTGGGGCCGGCCCGGTGGTGCACTGGATAGTGCGCCGCTTGGGAAGCGCGGCGGCGCTCCCGCCCGAGGGTTCGGATCCCACATACGGACCGGTTCCCGCTCACTGGTTGAGCAAGGTGCGGGAGCAACGCCGAGGGTTGCGATCCCGTTGCCGGTCCCTGGTCCGGTACGGGGGCAACACTGAGGGTTGCGATCCGTTGCCGGACACAGAAAAAGACAAAAAGACAAAAAAAAAAAAAAAAGAAAAAAGAAATTGTCTTTCTGAAATGGGCAAAGGATCTGAATGGACAGTTCTTCAAAGAAGATGTACAAATGGCCAAAAGCATGTGAAAAGATGCTCAATATCACTAGCTGTCAAGGACATGCAAATCAAAACCACAAAGAATTACCACTTGTTATTTATTAGGATAGCTGTAATCAGAAGGACAGGTAATAACAAGAGTTAGGGTGTGGAGAAATGGGACAATCGTACACTGCTGATTAGAATATAAAATGGTGTGGCTGCTTTTGGAAAACAGTTTTACAGCTCCTCAAAATGGCCAACAGTTACCATATGACACAGCAGTTGCATTATTAGGTATATACCCAAGAGAAATGAAAACATGTTCACACAAAAAGTTGTACACACATGTTCATAATAGCATTTTTCATAACAGCCAAAAAATGAAAACAACTTAAATGTCCACCAATTTATGAGTGGTTAAGTAAAGTATGGTGTATCCATACAATGGAATTTTATTTGGCAACTAAAAGTAATGAAGTACTGTTACAGGCAACAACATGGTTGAATATTGAAGACATTATAGAAGACACGAGTCACAAAGAGCACAGATATGATTCCATTTACATGAATTATACAGAGTAGGCAAATCTGTACAGACAGAAAGTAGATTAGCAATTACCTAGGGCTGGTGGTGGTGGGGAGTTCTCTGAGTGATGAAAATGTTCTAAAATTTATTGTGGAGATAGTTGCACAACTCCATGGATATACTAAAAATAATTGTACACTTTATTTTTTATTTTTATTTTTTTCATACAGTATCAGCTTTATTATGAATGTGACTTCACATACAAAGTCAGAATGGCAGTTTCATTTAATATTAACTCATTAAAAAGTTTAAACATTGCTTTATAGTTATACAGTATCTGAAATTCCAAGAGGTATTTAAATAGGTAACGGATATTGCTACTTATCTTTGGATAGATAGAATAACACCATTATTTGTACTGGCTCCCAGACAAGTATGTGCCACTTGTTCCTATGTTTTAGGGAAGAGATGAAGTCACAATACAGGCATTATTGATGGAGTGATTCATGGATAGTTGTTCCTTCATAGCACTGCTAAAATTAGGTTCACACGTTTTACTTTGTGAGGGAGCTGATGACTTGCCCTTCTTTTGTTCCTTGGGAGCTATCACTCAAGGAATTGACATCATACTCATTCATTCTAAAAGGCACCAGAGATGGAAATCAAAGCCTCTTTACAAAGCAAATCACCTGAAATTCCTAGGTGATATCCAGTGTTGGTCTATAATTGATCTGAGATAATATGACAACATCATTCTCTTGGAACACAATTGTATTGATCCCACAATAAATGACAGGATAAGAAAACTCATAGTTCAATAACAGCATCCTTGTTACGGGACAGTTATGTCCCAGGTGTAGCATGTCATTACCCAATTCTAACTTCTGTGTCATGACCAGAGGGCCTTTTTAAAATTCTGGCTATCAATCAGTCATTAGAACACATTGAAGTCACTGCTGGTTCAAGCCCAGAAAAATTCCAAAACAACAAAGAAAGGAGGAAGGACCCTCCTAGGAGCACAGAGGTCTTCATCACACCAGACTCCAACACACAACAGCCCAGGAAACAGGAAATGGCCTGAATTGTGCACTTTAAATATGTAAATATATCTCAAAAAAATTTTAAAAATTGAGGGCTGGCTGGTTAGCTCAGTTGGTGAGAGTGCAGTGTTACAACACCAAGGTTAAGGATTCAGATCCTCTTACTGGCCAGCTGCCAAAAAAAAATAAAAGGGTTAAAGGAGAAACAGTGGAATTGCATATTATATTTGGGTTAGGCTGTAAAGTCACAGCATCACATGAAAATCAAATCTGTTCAAAGGTCATTATTTAGCAGGTGGAAGAGCTAGGATGGAAAATGATAGCAGCCAATATTTTCTCTTGTTACTGTAACAGAGAACTTTGCAAAATACAGTATTGCTTTATGACAGGCACTCAAAATGAGGCTCATGCTAATATGGGTGTAAATAAAATCGTATGGCTCCTGAAATTACCTGGATTGTTCAAGTTTTCCCTTTTGCCAGGCCAGACACACATTGTTGAATTTGCATATGTTAATGTTAGTACAATTCAATTCTACTCTACTACTGAAGCACATTTATGCTCTATAAAATCTCTATTATATTAATTAGGATTAGACTGCTATATTTGGCAGTACATAACAGAGGCTTAAACAGATAAAGATTATTCTCTCACATGAAATTATGGATTATCTCATGTTGTATATCAAATACTTACAGTTTTTGTCAATTTAAAAAAGAAAAGAAAAAAAGTTATGAATTAGACAGTCTAGGACTGGTAGAGGCAGCTCCTTTGTCATCAAGGATATAGACTCCTTCTGTTGTGTCTGCTCTGCTATCATTAAAGGTTGCTACATGGTCACAAGATGGTTGCTGGAGTACAAGCTGTCACATCCCAGCCTCAGTCAGTAAGCCTAAACTGGGGGGAAGGGTAGAGGGGCAAGTGTTCCCTATCTGAAGGGAACAGGAAAAATATTTTCTAGCTGGGTACCTTGTCACATAATTTTACTTGTAAGGCATAGGTGACATTGATTAGACAACTAAAAAAAGGCATAACTCTAGAAAAAAACTAATAATTGGGAAAAATTTTATTTACTGTGTTCTTATTATTAGATTCTGAGAAGAAATTGTCTCTCCTGTCAGAGGAACAGCAAGCAACAAGCACCTTAGTAGAAATCATCAGGCAGAGTATTCAGCATAATGATGTTCTTAAACCCATCAACCTACTTTCAGAGCAAATGAAGCCAGATATGAAAAGACAAAGGTAATGATCCAGTATTTTTTCCTTGGTGCCACTCAGTAATTTCATGTTTTTTAAAAATTGTTTTATTTTTAAAAATATCTGTGTTGTAAAAGAAGTACATACTCATTGCAGAACATCAGAGTGTTTTAGAAAGAGCTACCCAAATATATGCATTCATACTTGAGCATAAACACATAGTAAAAGTATCTGTCTGGGAGGATATATTAAATTTTAGGAAGGTAACTCATTGATGTGTAAAATGTACTGTGTTTTTTGGAAGCGTTACTGCTATTCACTGGAAATCTTCTATGAAGTTGTTAACATGGATGTGCATATGGTCTACTTGTTTGGGTCCTGTGATACCCACACATTTTTTCTTTTCTTGTTGGATGTAAAAGAATATGGGATTAGTAGTAGAAACAATTTAGGGAAGTGATAAAAGCAGAGAATCACAAAGGATGTGGAGCTAAATTATATTGAATATTACTAATGTTTCCAGAGTCTCTTTCAAGTTTCTTTAGTCATGGCATCTTTGAAGTTAATCTCAGAAGTGACGGGGCAAGAGTTGATAATAAAAATGGATGGATCTACTTGTTATCTCAACAGTTGAAGTAGAGATGACTTTCAAAGCTTGCTTCAAGCATCTGTAGTTTAAGGGCAAGAGAGAAATATTAGAAATGTCATGTTATGGGTTCTGAGGTTTCTAAAGAAAGCTACATGAAATGTCATTAGAATCAGCACTATCTCCTAATTTTTTTTCTATGTAAATCAGTTCATTTCTTAAGTTTTTCTCTCAAAAACTGATTCATAAAACTAATATTTAATGTTTCATTTCTGACTTTTTTGTTCGCAAACCAGATTAAGGTGATTTATCCTTTGCTATTTGATTAAATAATAAAGAGACCACATCACCTTTCACACTGTTTGTGTCCAAGGGTTTTAGACCCCTAACTAACTCAGTAGTTAATCTGTTACTTTGTTGAATGGCAAAAGGTGAGAGAAGACTCTGCTTCTGTAAATTTTATTTATTTTTTGTGGCTGGCCAGTATGGGCTTCTAAATCCTTGACAGTGTTACAAGTCTGTGCTCTAACCAGCTGAGCTACCGCCCATCTGTGCTTCTGTAAATTTTAATTAGAAACTAGAGTTAATCGTTATACATTACTTACATTGTTAAAAATTTATAATAAAATTAAAATAAGCCATTTTAAATTGTTATTGGTGTGAAGCTTTATTCCCATTACCTTTTTTGTTTAACTTATTAATGTGAAATAAAGATGCAGGAAGAAAACCTGCATCTGTGTATGTATTCTTATGCTCTTTGCCCATTAACTTTTAAAATATGTTTGTTTTATAGGAGTTTATACAGAGAAATCCTTTTCTTATCATTAGTGTCTCTTGGAAGAGAGAATATTGATATTGGTAAGTTGGCTAAAAAGGGATTGCTAAGGGAGGTTCCTAGTTTTCTTTTCTTTCTTTTTTTTTTTTTTTTTCCCTTTTGTCATTTTTTTTTTTTTTTGTGACCGGCAACAGATCGCAACTCTCAGTGTCGCGCCTGCACCTCGCTCAGCCAGTGAGCGGCCGGTCTGTATGTGGGATCCGAACCCTCAGCGGGAGCACCTCTGCACTCCCAAGTGGCACACTGTAGCAGTGCACCACCGGGCCAGCCCCTAGTTTTATTTTCTAAAGTAATTTTTAAAAATTATAGCTCGTATGTGTAAATACTACACTTGCTATTAAAAAGAT
Organism: Galeopterus variegatus; assembly: GCF_000696425.1. Lineage (NCBI taxonomy): Eukaryota > Metazoa > Chordata > Mammalia > Dermoptera > Cynocephalidae > Galeopterus > Galeopterus variegatus. The sequence continues at coordinate 160,984 of NW_007729478.1, forward strand.
TTCTACCTTTAAGTAAGCAGTTTAAAAATGCGTAATTAGAAAAAAATTACTGTACCTGCCAGCCTCTCCACCAAAAGGAAAAGATAAATAAAAATAAAAATATGTAATTTGATGAAGTACCATTTTTAAATGCACAGCTTTTGTTTTCTTTGTTAACAAATTATAACTGCATTTTTGGAAATTTCTTTCAGAGGCTTTTGACAATGAATATGGACTTGCATACAATAGTCTATCTTCAGAGATACTTGAAAAGTTGCAGAAAATTGATGTTCCACCAAGTATCAGTGTGGAGTGGTGCAGGAAGTGTTTTGGAGCGCCTCTCATTTAAAGATGAGATTTATTAGAATTCTGACACACAGCACTGGGGGAATAGATTCAGTCTGAAAACATTCAAGGTTTTTTCCCAAATCCTAAGTATTGGTGAAAACTGAAATGAAGTAACTCTTGGGGACAATATGTAACGGATTGCAATTCATACTGAATCATCTCAAAATATAAAATGCCATTAAAATTCCCCAGGGTTTATTGATGTTGAAAGTTTTCAACTCTAGTTAATTTCTCTGCTTCTGCTGAAAACTGTTTGGATTTCTCAGTATTTGTAGTAGTTTGATAGAAATAATGAGAAACCATATTCATCCTAGGCATTTTGTTTATATTTGAAGTTACTGGGTTTGGGGAATGGCAAATTAAACTTGCCTAACTCCCAAACAGATGAAATATCTCAACTATAAGAGCAACTATTTGTGTATGTGTGTATATGAGTGGGGCTGTGTAGGTATGTGTATATATACAGCCATATTATAAGTGTGTATTTATTAAAGTTCTTAGATTGCATGTTGCAATACAATTTTCTGAAAGGGGTCTCATGGACTATTAAATGATTGACTACTACTAAACTCATCTGTAGTCATTAATCTCAAAATTACCTGAAAGTTTGATGAAAACTGCCTTCCCTCTGACTTTAAATTTAATATATATATCCTTACCTTTCATATATTATCATGCTTTTAAATGGATTATATATCTTGAATATCCAGTTACTTCCTTCCACACTTTTCCCAGTACCATGTTAATTTGCGAAGACTTTAAAATTGTAATAAATGAGCCAGTCATCAGATAGTTAAATTAAATCGGTTTCCTAATAATTTACTTAATCAATTGGAAATGCTTAAAATGGTAAAGTTTATGTCTTTGGACCTGAAATCTTTTTTAGGCACATAATGTTGCTATTGGTCACTTTTTAAAACCTGTGGGATAAACTTGCACTGTACGCAGAAGTTTTATTCTTGTATAATATTTAGATTTATATGCTTATGAGTAAAAATGTGCATTTGTAAATAGTTTTTTTTTAGGTTGAATCAATTAAGTCTTAAAACCTTAAAGTTTATTGAGCTTGTTGCCAGTAGGTTTAAGAAAATCATGACTTCACATGCCTCACTTTGACATTTTATCATGCCTTTTGTTAAAAATATTTCTTAGGAACAGTAGTAAGTTTGCCTTAACTTTCTGCAGGGTGTAAAAAGCCAATGGTTGTATGTGTGTGTTTACAGTAATTATGCAGATAACTAAATCCGCTGACACAAAAAAATTACTTCCATGTGGTATAGTTAACAGCACAACTCTCCCTTCTACCTGGTGTAACCTTTAAAAAATTATTCTTTCAACATTTCATGGTTAATGTGACTTGTGCAGAATTCTAGTCTGAATTTATTGTGAAAATACTAAGTGAGAGAACTTGTTAGAAACTTTGTCCAATTTTCATTGCCTTTAAAATGGATCATTTGCACTGTCTCAAAATATATATTTTTGCGACTAAGACTTGGTACTAGTTTTAATTAACATTTACTGACCCAACAGAAAGTTTGGAACTATCTTGCATATAAAAAATTAAAGTTGAATAAAATAAAAAATTCTTAAGTTTGCTATGCTTGTCTCCATTATATTTTTAGGCTCCTGAAATCTGTAGGACTAATTTGAACCATTGTGATTTAGAATTCACTTACTGTCTTTTTTCCCATTTCTTCTCTGTAGTCCTCATAACTTGAACTAGTTACTTACCAAGCTTTTCCCATTTAAAAAAAAAATCTGTAACGATCTCCATACACATTTAACAATATCAAACTATAAATTTCCCAGTAACTTTTTAATAACATTTTAAATAACTTTTAGTTTTATCTTGAAGAGCTTAGCCATTTATAGGGACTTATTTCCTTGTATTAAATCTTTTTTTTTTTTTGACCGGTAAGGGGATAGCAACCCTCGGCACAGTGTGGTCCGCACCATGCTCAGCCAGTGAGCGCACTGGCCATCCCGATATAGGATCCGAACCTGTGGTCTTGGCATTCCCAGCGCTGCACTCTCCCGAGTGCCATGGGGCCGGCCCCTTGTATTAAATCTTAAAGGCTTTTTCCAGCACCTGTCACAGAAAGGGTATCACTAAAAATTTACTGAAAACAAAATTACTAGATATCTGATCTATGGAGAGATTTAGAAGTGCCTATGAGTCATAGCACTGTGTGACACTTTAACCCTGGTAGTCTCTATTATCTTAATCAGAATTTCTCAAATCTTATACCTGCCAGAACTCATGAGCTAGAATAGTTTTAGGAACCAAATCTGTCCACTTATTTCATGGCAACCCTCCTTGAAATAACACAGGGATGGTTCTCATGCTTTGTGCATCCAGCAGGTACTAGTTTAATACACAACTCTGGGTCACACACCATGACTTACCTTGTGACTTTTAAGTTAACACTTGTGGCTTAGTCCTTTTTGCTATATTTCCCCTTTGCTTTTTAAGTTCTTCAGTTTACATCTATTGCCAGTTATGTCTCTTTTATGTTACATAAACTTGTAACACCATTTAATAAGAGCAATGGGGATCTTTTACTGTTATCAGAGGACCTTAGGCAATGATTACATGTACTGTCCAGAACTAGCAGTATTGGGCTCACCTAGGAGCTTAATCCCAGAAATGTTGAATCTCGGGCTCCACTACTGACAATCTGCATTTTAGTCAAACAGGTGACTCACGTACATTTAGATTGCAAAACACTGCTTTAGGCTCTGTGAATGTTAAAGCTATTTGAAAAATTCACTCACCTGTGGGTAAATTAGATACTACACTCCAGCAAGTAAGGATCATGTATTACTTCAACCTTAAAGCCCAATGTGCCTTCTTTTTAAGATCCTGCTATTCTGTCAATGTTAGGATTAAATCAAATAGGTAGAAACCATAGTACGTTAGAAAAGATTCTATTTTCTCTGTGTATTTTTTCACTGATTCAAGTGTTTCTTATATAAGCAGTCAACCCCCTTTTCAGAGTGTGAAATAGACTAAAAGCATTAACAGTTCACTAAGTTGAAAAGCTTTGTTAACACAATAAACTTGCACTGGTTTAAAAAGATTTGTGAAATGCTTAAAAATGGTATCCATTAACTATGCCTTAAACAAGTTATCTTTTTAAAAAATGAAATGTTCATCTTCACAAAGGCACTTTTTATGTATTGTGTATAGATCTTTAAAAAAAGCTGTATTCCTCAAAATAAACCGTATAAAAGATTAATAGTCCAAGTCATTTATTTCCCCAAGTCGTTCCATGCCTTTCTGAAGATGTCTTATGTTAAGAATATTTTACTGAGCCACCCATCCCTAAAAGGAACCCTTTATCCTGGCCATCTCTTCCGCTATCAACAAGATGGTTGGTCTCCAAATTTGGAGAATATCACTTTCAAGTATCTCGATAGATTCTGCCCACCACTGGACTGCTATTTACATACCCCCTTTTCTGAGTTTTCCTCTTTTCATCTATCTAGCTATATAGTCAATGAAAAGTCAAGAAACGATACATGAGGTCTGATCTTATTTATTTGGTACTCTTTAAAAATATTATTTTTGACTGGACTCAGACTTAGAAGTAGAAGCTCTCAGAGAGGACAGCCTACGTCTCTTGGCAATCTGTTCTTGGCGTTTTTCCTTGGCCTCCTAAACAATACAAAAAAGCAGTTAAGGCTTGTCTGGGTAAACAATGCAAATCCATACCCAGGCCTCCCCCGCACCCCCCAAATCCTCTTAGACTTAGTTACCTTCATTCTCTTGGCCAAAAGTTTAGCATATTCTGCGGCCTCTTCCTTATTCTTCTTAGTGTGATCTTATTTATTTGGTACTCTTTAAAAATATTATTTTTGACTGAACTCAGACTTAGAAGTAGAAGCTCTCAGAGAGGACAGCCTACGTCTCTTGGCAATCTGTTCTTGGCGTTTTTCCTTGGCCTCCTTCATTCTCTTGGCCAAAAGTTTAGCATATTCTGCGGCCTCTTCCTTATTCTTCTTAGTGCGCTGTTTCTTCAGAGCAATACGCCGGCGTTTGTGTTGCAGGACACGTGGAGTAACAAGACGCTGAATCTTGGGTGCTTTGGTCCTAGGTTTCTTACCTTCTTTGTTTAAGGGCTTTCTTACAACATATTGGCGGGCATCATCTTCTTTAGAGAGATTGAAAAGTTTGCGGATTCTGCTAGCTCTTTTGGGCCCCAGGAAAAATCCAGATGACAACTCAATTGTTAATAACCTTATTGACATTAGGGTCAACATTAGAAACAGATGTAAGGTTAATCGAGTTAATAGTTCCATGAAAACTTACTTGTATGAGGCCTTTTAAGTCAAAGCTGAACTATTCTGCAACTTAAAACTTATCCCCTGAACAAAAAGATAAACTGCGCTGAAAAATAACCAGGCTAACTCTACAATGGGCCAATGTTTTACTAAAACACAATGGCATTGTTTTAAAACACTCTAACTGCACAACTGGTCTGTGAAAACTATGTAAAGCATGTATAATCACCATTCTACCATACTTTGAAGTAAAATTTTCACTGTATTTCCCCTAACAGAACCTGCCAATTTGGGGAGACAAATCCATCAACATCAGAATGTGACATGTTTATAAAATATTTCTATTTAGCCTTTCTCATTAGTATGCCAAAACTGCTTATGGATTATAGATGTTTTGGAGCAGAAACCATTTCAAATGTAATTATTCTAGTTCATGGGAGTTACACCTAAGATTAAATGCTCAATTGTTCAGGTTCTGCTAAAAAGTTTGTAAACTCCTATAAAGACATAAGAACCATCTTAAAAACACCTGTCAACTAGATTACACTTTTTACTGCACTGATGGCATTTCCAGGGCTGAGATTATGGGGAATTGCCATATATTTACCAATTATATTTTTTGCAATGTGAGTTTCATGAGGGTAGGAATTTGTTTACACCATATCTTCAAACACTTAAAACAGTACCTGGCACACATAATATGTGCCCAAATATTTGGAATGAGTGACTAATAAGCACACTATATGCCAGATACAGGTGTAATCACAGCAGTCCTGAAAAGCAAAATCCAAATAGATTTCTTCGGATTTATCCAGAAAACCCAATCTGAACTGACATGTTATTTATTCTGACGTAAATATTCACACATTTCACTACAGAAATATTAATGTCAATGTCATACAGCATTGCTGCTGTGGATCTCACTGGTAACAGGTATGTTGCCTAATACGTGTATATTTGTTCTTAAAAGGTAAAACTCCCAAATCCCCAACACCTGCTCCCTAGTGTTTTGGTTTTTTTCTGTCAATAGGGTAAAACAGATTAAAGCAATTTAGGATGAACTTAGATCCAGAGTGCATGCTCTAGAGGGCTGTTTTCTGCATGGTTTGTCTCCTCAGTCTGAGAAGTTGTAGGAATATGCAGGTGCAGACTTGAGGCCCGGCTTCATCTCCAACATCGTGGAAAAGGGACCATATACCACGGGACAGAGCCGTATGCTCCCCAGTACCACTTGGACAGAGACAGGGGAGAGTGACCTCCCAGGATTATCCACGTTGGATTCCCTAGTATTTTGGATAAGGTATTTTTCTAAATTCTCACCAAAACTCATCCTATTATCCATATCCCACAGAGGAGGAAACAAAGGGCCAGTGAAGTAAGCAAGCCAAATTTAGAACCTTAACACTTTAAGTAAGCCAAATTAAGAACCTGTGATATGACAAGTTGCCAAAGATGTGTTAAGGTGAGATCACAGTCCCACACAATTTTCAATCATTCTTATGACTTCTAAACCCAACAGCAATGAACTTAAAGTCTGGTAAGTTCTTTTTGGATAAATGTATACACCAATGACTCAAGAGGCAGATTTTCAAGAAAACTGTAACACTCTACAGGACATTGGATATATAGGTTGAGTGTATCTAATCTGAAAACCTGAAACTTTTTGAGCACTAATATTATGGTCAAAGGAAATGCTCACTGCAACATTTTGGATTAGGGATGCTCAACTGGTATGTATTCTGTTCCCAAATGCAAAATCCTTCTGGTCCTAAGCATTTCAGATAAAGGATACTTAAATCTTAAGTAAGGACCAATAACAACTGTGTATCTTGACCCCTCCCAATCTTTTTCTAAAAATCCAGGCTCCAAAGGTACAGATTTTACCCTGATATGTGCACAAAATGTTAGTGACAAATTACTAAAATTAAGCAAGCCCTAAATTGCATAATCTGTCCTACCTTCTTTGTTTAAGGGCTTTCTTACAACATATTGGCGGACATCATCTTCTTTAGAGAGATTGAAAAGTTTGCGGATTCTGCTAGCTCTTTTGGGCCCCAGGCGACGAGGCACCGTGGTGTCAGTCAGTCCAGGAGTATCCTTCTCTCCTTAAGAGACAATCGAACAGAAACACTTTATTTAATTCACCAACCTCCTTATTATTAAAAATCCCAAATCAGTGTTTGTTATGCTGAATTGATAATCTGTCATTACACTGGTAAAGAGACACATTCATTGGCCAAAGTGTGGATACTGAAAATGAGAAAGCACTTGGGACAATCAGCTTTATATCAATTTCAACAAAAACCTAACTTAAGAGCACAAGTAAGCCTCACCTTTTTTTACAATAACCAAGTTGAGAACGCTCAGATTGGCATCCACAATGCAACCCCGAACAGATTTGCGCTTCCTTTCTCCAGTTCTTCTTGGTCTATAACAGGAGTGCCCCTTACTCAGTAGCAGGCGGACACGGCCATGGGTCAGGACACCCTGCTTCATGGGGAAACCTTGTTTGTCGTTCCCACCACTGATTCGGACTACATAACCCTGCAGGAGTATACAATGGCACATTTACTATTTTTAAACCAAATTTATAAAATACAAGATTATGGTCTCTGAACCACACCTCTGTTCAATAATTCATTAAGACCAACTGGAACAACTTAATAAACTAATGTTTTCTCTGATTACTAAGTTTTTGCTTACATTTTCAGCTCGTCACGTTCAATTAGCAAAGTTTTTCATTCAAGTCACATTTCTAACCTACGTTTCACTAGCGATAACAGCATTAAGAACACAAAGATATTTAACAAACCAAAATGTCAATGAGCAACAAAAAAAATCAGAAACACTTCTTGGCACTTTGAAAACTCTCCCGTGGGGACTATCAGGAAAGCTACTTGACATTTGTTGAGGGTGCTCAAGGCAGGGCAAGAACCATGTTCGTGTAAACTTCCCAGCCTAATCTACATAACCCCGCTCTACTTTACAAAGTGACATTCAGAAGTAACATAAGCAAGGTCAGTAGACAAAACCCAGAGTTTTAACCCCATTCCAAATGTCAGTTACTAATGACGTTAAGCACCTCTCATTAAAACAGCTGCAGAAATTCGAATAGTCAACTTTTACCTTCCATTCTTCACCCAGAGCGTCAGCAGCAACCTCTGTGGCCATACGCTTCTCATAAAAAGTACGAAGCTTGCGTTCATCGTCCACTTCAATGAGTTTCTGACAGCCANCTTGGCCTCCTTCATTCTCTTGGCCAAAAGTTTAGCATATTCTGCGGCCTCTTCCTTATTCTTCTTAGTGCGCTGTTTCTTCAGAGCAATACGCCGGCGTTTGTGTTGCAGGACACGTGGAGTAACAAGACGCTGAATCTTGGGTGCTTTGGTCCTAGGTTTCTTACCTTCTTTGTTTAAGGGCTTTCTTACAACATATTGGCGGACATCATCTTCTTTAGAGAGATTGAAAAGTTTGCGGATTCTGCTAGCTCTTTTGGGCCCCAGGCGACGAGGCACCGTGGTGTCAGTCAGTCCAGGAATATCCTTCTCTCCTTAAGAGACAATCGAACAGAAACACTTTAATTCACCAACCTCCTTATTATTAAAAATCCCAAATCAGTGTTTGTTATGCTGAATTGATAATCTGTCATTACACTGGTAAAGAGACACATTCATTGGCCAAAGTGTGGATACTGAAAATGAGAAAGCACTTGGGACAATCAGCTTTATATCAATTTCAACAAAAACCTAACTTAAGAGCACAAGTAAGCCTCACCTTTTTTTACAATAACCAAGTTGAGAACGCTCAGATTGGCATCCACAATGCAACCCCGAACAGATTTGCGCTTCCTTTCTCCAGTTCTTCTTGGTCTATAACAGGAGTGCCCCTTACTCAGTAGCAGGCGGACACGGCCATGGGTCAGGACACCCTGCTTCATGGGGAAACCTTGTTTGTCGTTCCCACCACTGATTCGGACTACATAACCCTGCAGGAGTATACAATGGCACATTTACTATTTTTAAACCAAATTTATAAAATACAAGATTATGGTCTCTGAACCACACCTCTGTTCAATAATTCATTAAGACCAACTGGAACAACTTAATAAACTAATGTTTTCTCTGATTACTAAGTTTTTGCTTACATTTTCAGCTCGTCACGTTCAATTAGCAAAGTTTTTCATTCAAGTCACATTTCTAACCTACGTTTCACTAGCGATAACAGCATTAAGAACACAAAGATATTTAACAAACCAAAATGTCAATGAGCAACAAAAAAAATCAGAAACACTTCTTGGCACTTTGAAAACTCTCCCGTGGGGACTATCAGGAAAGCTACTTGACATTTGTTGAGGGTGCTCAAGGCAGGGCAAGAACCATGTTCGTGTAAACTTCCCAGCCTAATCTACATAACCCCGCTCTACTTTACAAAGTGACATTCAGAAGTAACATAAGCAAGGTCAGTAGACAAAACCCAGAGTTTTAACCCCATTCCAAATGTCAGTTACTAATGACGTTAAGCACCTCTCATTAAAACAGCTGCAGAAATTCGAATAGTCAACTTTTACCTTCCATTCTTCACCCAGAGCGTCAGCAGCAACCTCTGTGGCCATACGCTTCTCATAAAAAGTACGAAGCTTGCGTTCATCGTCCACTTCAATGAGTTTCTGACAGCCAGTGGCTGGGAAGGAGATATTCAGCTAAGGATTGAGAGGGGTGAAAAAAAGCTTAGAAAACCACCCAAACAGGGAATTGCAGAACCTACTTTGACAAAATTCAACCTCATTAGCATTTATGATAAAACGAAATCAGCAAAAAGTTTGAGATACCGATTTTACTCACTAAAAGCACGTGTAAGCGTAGCACTAAATTAGATACGCTTCCCCTCAAGCCCCGCGGAGTAACTCCGGGGTCCAGGGCGTTCCGCAGCCGTTCACCCTCCCGGAGGAAGGAGCCCGACCTAAGTACCGAGGGTCAAGAGCCGCACGACAAGCCTGCTGCAAACTGGACAGCACGCCCGCATCTGTCCCGTCTGGGCGCGAGGACGCCACCATGGCGCTCCCAGCCCGGCGCCGCTCCAGCCGCAATCGCCCGCCATCCGCTCTCCCTTGGAGCTCCGGCACCAGGACAGCGAGCCTATTCCTACCTCAGACCTTTCTCCACCTAGAGCCAGGATCTCGGACTGCTGGGACTGCGACAACGCCGCGTTCCAGCGCTCGATCTACGCTCCCCAAGCCTAGCCCAATACCCGCCACCACCGCGTACCTTCATCGTCAAGTAGCTGAACGCCTCCGAGAGGCCACGGCAAAGAGGCCCGACTTCCGCTTAGCCCAGCTCACATAGGCGCTTTCAGTTCTCGCGAGATGAGCAGACGCCGGGGATAGCGGAAGTAAGCGCGGGTAGGCGGGGCTTCCGGGGGTGCGGATATGAGCGGTGGCGTGGTGAACTCGGTGGGCTGTGGACTTGCTCCTGATGTGATGAGGTTAATC